>NW_010421888.1:0-9219 GCF_000710305.1 Buceros rhinoceros silvestris | reverse complement strand
GGAGAGCAGTGGTGATGGCAGCAACGATGGGAATTCCGTCTTGTATTCACCTCTTCATCTTCTGTGTGAGCTTTGATGGGTTTTTTCTTTAAAACCTGTACATCAAGTGCTCTTTACCATATGTAAAGCTTTTATGGTGCTTTCTCTTCTTTGCTGTTTTTGCATATGTTAGCTCAGAAGTATTTTTAATAAAGGGTTTATCTGCAACAGTCTCTGCAGTGCACATCACTTCACAGCCTAATGCTGCCGTATCCACCTTGGTTTAAGGATGTGAACGAGATGAGGTCTATAAGAAGACATACTCTCTCATTAGATGTGGCTCTGTGTGTTTTTTACATTAATTATCCTCATCCCACTTTGGAACTGGGAGGTTCCCAGGGCCCCTGGAGTTTTCCTGAGCATCAGCAAAGTGGAAGAGACCTGATTCTGCCTCGCTTGTCACCTGGAGAACAGCAATGGCAAATACAAGGAAGCCCTTTGGAGAGAAATTCATGTATGGATGGAGGATTCCAAAAAGATGGCCAGGGAGTTTGTGTCGTCAGATCTCTCACCGCATGCTTAGAAATGTGCGGTATTTAGACCCATTCTACACTTCATCAGTTTTCCTATTGATTTGCCATTGAGTTTCCCTTGGATGTGGCTCGGCTTGGATTTTGATGGGAACTGAAATGTTTTGGAGGGGTCTTCTACATTTATATTTATTTGTAGCAAAGGCGTGTTAAGGTGAAGTTTTGTTTTAAAGTATTTTTGCTGATTTTTGGCTTAATTCTAATCTTGCAAAACAGAAAAAAAAACCCCAAATTGCAGAAGAATAATGAAAAAGATGCTGATATTGTCACATTATTCCCCCAGGAAATACTGGCCTGTGGCTAATGCACTTTTTTGTGTTGTGTTTGGATCGTTTTAAGTTACGTTACAGCATGTCTTTCCCAAAAAAGATACTGATGGAATTTATGGGGAGGAGAAACTCATTTGTCCTGTATCCACCACAAACCCTTTATCACTTTTTAATAGCAAAACTGTTTTTTGTTTTCTGTCAGATTGTTTTTAGTGTTGAAACTGTTAAAGATAAGCACGAGCAAACTTCTTTTTATTTGCTTTCAGACTTCGCTGTGCAGAGTGCCAGTGAGCGGTGGAGAGAGTGGCTGTTGTGTGCTGTTGGACGTGGCTGTGGGCTCAAATCTCTGATTTTTCAGCATCAAGTAAAACAGCAGACAGGTATCTCCAAGTGACTTTGTTCTGCCCAGGTAACTTTAGCCTTCTGCTAATGGGCTGTTTCTTTATCAAAATAGTATTTTTCCCTGTAGAAATAAGGGAAGGGGAAAACCTTGTGAGTTAGTCCCACACCAGTAAGAAGTGTTAACTTTATCTTTTGAGGGCTGTGATTTCTGTCTGCTTCACAAAGATTATAGTAAAGCTTGAACAGAGCTTGACAATATTTACTCCTCGATTGTGACTCAATTTCCTGGAAATAAAATCCAACGAAGGTTTCCATCTTCAAAACTTGAAATGCAGGTGGGGGCTTCTCCTTTAAGAGCCTCTCAGTCCACTGCAGGAGTCTGTGAAACATTTAATTAAGTTAATCCTTTCAAGGTGCTTCTGAACTGCTGAAATCACACTGATTTGAAATAATTTCTGATTTGAAATGATTTGAGTCTGTTCAGCTCTTGGTGTAAACTGCAAAGCTCATTTCCTAGACTCTGGGGGGAAAAAGCAGAATGTGAGAACTGTACTTGGCTTGAGTGTTTTCCTTTCTCTGGAAGGCAAAAGGCACCAGCTTTTATAAATCAAATATGTCAGATGGCTTTTTGTAAAAGTTCAAACCTTACTATCATTCCACGGGGGTGTAACGTGTCTCTGACAAAGACGCAGTGCACATACAGCTCTACTCCTACACTTTGCGAGTGCTCTGCAAGATCTTGGGTGAGGAAGCTTTCATTTCTTGGCTTGGATCGCAGGGAGAGGGTCTATCAGACCCGCTTTGAGTGGAGGCTTCGACTAGGTCACCTCCTCTGATCTCAACTGCTCTTTGACCCTGCCCTAATGCTGTGGGAAATAAGGATTCCGAAGGGCCCCAGGCTTCCCTAACAGCAGTCTGTTACAGCACGACAGGATGAAGATGAACGTTTCAGATGCTTTGAATCTTTCCTAGCTGGAATTTGTCTTAGCTGTGTTTCAGTATTTTAACCAAATCAGCTGACGATGATCTTTAATTCGCTGTAAAGCAGTTACTGTTCTTGAGCAATTACGATGTTTACGCAAATGCATGGAGTGAGTTAACTGTTCTGCATACTGTTTTCTTCCATTCACATGTATCTGTAGTTATGCCACAGGTGCTATAAAGTGTCAACTACACAGCAAATGATGTTAGATTTCCCTGTAAGGAATGGTAACATTCCAGCAGAGCTCTTACTAAAGAGATGTTGTGTTGGGGTGAGAAACTTAAGCTGCTGACAGAGAAGACGGTCAAGAGAAATGGGTTGGTGTGTAGAGCACAGAAAAATGGGAAAGAAACAGCGTGAGGGGAGGATGGTGCTCTTAACCACAGCAACCTCATCTTTGGAGCACTACTCGTTAATTAATGCCATGCTATTCTGAATAGTCCAGTCTGCAACAGCAGCCACCAATGTCTGCTGGTCCCTGACCAAGGAGTGTCCTGCAGGCACTATCCTGCCTTGGTTTCCCTTTGCCTATCTCAGTTCCACCTCCCTGCAGCTGTGAGCAGAGCTGGAGGACCTGAAAGCAGCGTACGAGTTGAGCTGTGGTTGAGGACAGCTCTTCTAAGAAGAACAAACAGCGTTGGTTGGGCTGGTAATGTTTCCTCCTTAACCTGCTTCCCTTGGGTTAGAGAGAACACTGACACTCTGGATGAAGGAAGTTGCCATAGAAATGTAGCTCCTAATGGTTTCTTTCCCTTTTAGACCATACTTAAGAAATATCTGTTGTGCTGCACCTTCTATGAGTGGAATTCAGAGTCGCTTCTTATCCCTAGGACCCAGTAATCCTCGCTGCTGACTGGCAGCCTGGAGTCCCCGTGAAGAAGCAGGGCCGATTGGCTTCTGTGTCGCTGGTGGCTTCCAAAACGTGGCTCTGACCTCCCTCTTCTGGCCCAAGGTGCACTGTAGGAGATGCTGTTCCCATCTGTTTCCCAGTTAATATGCAGAAGCAGGTTAGTAATCAAGAAACACCTAATTTGGCAGTGACAGCATTGAAGAAGCTTTCATTAAGCCAAGCCTTAAATCAACAGCAGTTTATAAATCACATCATAGCCTATTTTAATGTTTCTTTATAACAAACTTTTGCTATTTTTCTCATATATCAGTGCTGATATCAGTTTACTGGCCTTTGTATTTGACAGGTGACAATGCAACTTGCTTCACCTCTTTGCTTTAAAAAATCCTCTTGTACTTTTGTGTATTCTTAGTCCTCCAAAATTAAACAAAACCAAAGGAAAACAAACCCAGGAAACAACCCACCCCACAGAAATCTGCTGCGAATCTGAATTTATTGTGCGAGTCTGTGGGAAGTGTGTTCAGGAACATTTCAATTTCTGATCTCAAGCTGTTGCCAGCATCTTGGTATTGATGGCATTTCTGACCCACATTGTTTGGGTGGGATGGTTTTAAAGCCCCTTTTAAAGGAGCGGTGGATCTAAGTCTGTCAGAACCGGGTGCTTCTGGTGGTGGGGGCAGTGACTTAACGGTTGCTTTTAGCCTGAACTTCTCTGAAGGGTCAACTGTTGTAAGCTGCAGCTGGGGAGCAGGGAAAATACTCATGTTTCAGAGAACACAGGAAAAAAATAAGACGACTCCTTCTCTTGAAAGCCTGCTTTAACATTTTTCGTTGCAAATTTTGAGGAAGATACTCCGATACTCTCCCGAGGTGCCTGATGCTCTTATAATCAGTCAGTTGAGCTTTAGTGCTGAGGAGTTGAAATTGGACTGATCACCACATACAGGGTCTTCAGGCTGATGTGCTGCCTAATGAAATAAAACATCTTGTGGGGTTTTTTAGAGAAGAGTTTGTGTCTTTTCATTGGCGTCTCTGTTAAAGGTTGTTCTGCATTTGTAGTTTCAGCCTAGAATTGATGGGACTGTAACAGGATGAGGGAACAGGAAGTACAGAGGAGTCAAAGCAGACATTTATCCTTGTTTCCGCTTCAGTGATTGATAGTTTAACGAATTCTCGGCAGATTAGTCCTGAGCTTCAAGCAGTAACGACACAAGGTAGCTACTTTAGTAGCTGTGCTTTAATTCCAGGCTAATTCTGCAGATAATAAACCTCATTTTCTCTTGACTTACATTGTCGAAATCCAGAGGATTCTGGAAGTATTAGACCAAATTATAATTGTCTAAATCTGTTTAAGTGGCTTTTTAAATCCACAGTTATTTGCAGCGTTTGTTGGGTCTCTATGTTATACCTGAAGAGTGAAGAAGTACATCATGATCTTAATCCCTGCTGAAATACTGCTTTCTGCTTTGAATTCCATGAAATTGTGCCCTCACTCCCCTTGCAATTAATCTTCTTAATTGCAGGAAAGGTATTGTCTATGTTATCACACAGAGAGTACCCGTTGGCAGCGCTGGGATGGCAGGATCTGCCTGGATTACCTTAGTACTTGGACCCGTTGTCTTCTGCTGTGCAGCATGGGCCTTGCTCTCCTCTTGGGATTTGGTGGTGTTCATTCAGACCCATCACTGTGCCTCGCTGTAGCCTGGTTTTGCAAACACAGCATTACATGGTGCCTGTGTTAAGCACAGTCTGATCAAGTTAACCTGCAAAGTCCCAAGGTCTATAACTTGTTGAGACTGTACTTAAGGTATTAACAAAATGGTTCTGTTTTCTTCTGGTGCCTAAATGCCTTTCAGAATTTTTTCAGTGCTGTTCGCTCTTCTGGAGAGGTGGGTGGGGGCTTGTGTTGGGAGGCAGCTCCCTAACAGGGGGACTCTGGAGTAATCACTGAGAGCTGCTGTTGCATCCCATGTGAGCAGTCTGTAGTCACTCTGAGCAAATGCTTCATCTCTGTTCAGAGGAGAGATGGAGCCCAGGGAGAACATTCCCCAGCAAAGTGTTGCCCGGACACTCACTGACACAGGGTTTCTTAAAACAAGCAAATTTATTGGCTGCCTACATCAGATTGAGCCCTCCTGGCAGGAGCATCCCAATCGTGAGTGGGTGCAGAGGCTGCACAGGGAGCAGCAGGGACCTGACTTCTCTTAGGGTCCTCGTGGGGTGAAGGAGGACGTTCTCTGGCAGGTGCTCCACGTGGGTGCAGGGAGGCCTTGCTGGCAGCTCCCTAACAGTGCCTGTAATAAGAGAATCAGAGAATTGTTGGGTTGGACGGGACCTTTAAGCTCCTGGAGTCCAACCATTTACCCAGCGCAGCCAAGTCACCCCTAAACCATGTCCCTCAACACCACTTCGACTCATCTTTTAAATGCCCAGCTCTGGTGGAAGAAGTCCCTGATGCGTGGTCTCAGGGGCATGAGCAGCAGTGGTTGAGATGTTGCCCTTGGGGGTGCTCAGCCTGTCACAGGTGCTGCCCGCTGTCGTGGCTGGATGCAGCCATGTCAGGAGAGTGTTCTCAGGAACGGGTTGGCAAATGCAGTGGAGGTGCCCACCTTATCCAGACTTGTCTTGACTCAGTGTCACAAGGGTCTCTGTGTCTTCTGTGCTGTTGGAGCATCCTGCTGGCTGCCACTGTTGGACTTGGTGCTGCTTCTCTGCCTGTACAGCCAGTAGAGCCCAACGAGCATGAGGAGGGCTTCAGCAGAGGCCCAAAGCCACCAGGTCCAGCAGTCAGTGATGAGCACGCAGTCCTGGGTGAGGTCACGCAGCTGCTGGCTCTGAGCCTCCATCTCCAGCAGCCATGTCATCTCTTGCCCCCGCTGCTCCTCGTGCTGCTGCAGGAGGTCTTGTATGGCCACGTCATTCTGTTCACCCACGTTCAGCACCAACTGTAGGATGCTCAGGGTGGTTAGGAAGTAGGTGCTCACAGCCATGGCCTGGGGGAGAACGGAGAGGAGGGGCTCAGTGGGGCTGAGTGGGAGGGAGACAGGGGTAGGAGATGCAGAGGCCTAGGGATGGGTGAGAGAAGGGCAAGGGAGCTGGGAGGCAGCAAAGGGATGGTCAGTGATCGTGCTGGGGATGGGAGTGCAGCCCCCCAGGCACTCACTGTGGCCAGCAGCCCTGGGCACCTCTGTGCCCAGCTCTGAGGGTGGCACATACCCAGCCCAAGGTGCTCTGCGCAGCAGCCTTGCCTTTGCCCCAGCCTTAGAAACCACCCTGGGGCCTGGGCACTGCTACAGTGCTGCGGCGGGGCTGTCGGCTGGCACCCCCGGTGACCCCAATTTGTGACCCCTGTGCTATCACAGGTGACACCCTGCCTGGCCAGCCACTGAGAGAGCATCTCCAAAAGTACTTTTAACATTAAAAAAAAAAAAGTTTAAGCTCAGTTCTGCTCATTAAATAACGATGCAAAGAAGTGCCAAGTAGCATGTAGCTGGATTGAGCGTGAGAAGCTCCGTGGCAAGGTGTTAGTGCTGGCAGAGCCTGCTCGGGATGAGCGAGATGGATGGGGATTGCCCAAGAAGCCACGAGATGCTATCAGGTCCTTCGGCGGCTCGAAGCAGGTTTTTCGGGGTGGTGCTCACACGCTCTCGGATCGATTTCCAAATGCTGCCGAGGTCTGTGGAAGCCTTGCTGTGAATTTGATAGGAACCAAAGTCCTGGTGAGGAAGAGGGAACGAGAAGGCTGCATGGTACGTGCTCAAAAATGCAGCTTTGGAAAACTAACCTCGAGACGAGGTGAACATCGGGTTCTGTTTGCGCCGTGTAACTGATACTGCCGTTACGAGTAACTTGGATCGGTATTACGGGGACCAGGAACCACGTTCCAGCTTGACTAAAGCTTCTCACTCAATTAACTGGAGCAAAGGATGCTTCTTTTTTTCATTCTAGAGTGAAGAAGATCAAGTTCTGGAATATACTCACTCTGCTGCCTGTCAGAGTGGTCTCTGGAGGTTGGATTTTGGGATGTTTGTAGTTTTTACCCTTCTCTGTAACAGCAGAAGAGGCCTTTCCTGCAGGGATTTCTCTCTGGGCTGGAGCATCCAGGTGCAGGGGAGCACTGGCAGCCTGCAGGAGGGCCAGGGACGTTTTCAAATGACAGCTGAGGTTCTGAAGAAGAGCTTTTGGTCTCGCTATTTGATAAAGCAGCCGTTGAGTCACGCAGCACAGGGGCTGCTTTTCCCGGTGTCACGGTGCTCTGCGCTGCCTGCCAATGGAACCACCACCGGGCAGCTGCAAGGAACTGATCTAACGCGTGCCGAAACGCGTGCGGGTGGAGGGAACCGATGGAGAGTTCGATGCCAACAGAGCCGAGAGGAGCGTGGCTGTGCCTGGGTGCTCTTACTGCTGGTGTGGACCAAGGACTTTGCTTTCTCTTCAGGTTGGGGGCTTCTCCAATTTCCCTGATTTTTAAACCAACTTCATCGTTATTGAATACAGGAGGGAACTGAGGAAACATCCTCAATTTCCTTTACTAACATTTGTTGTATTAATTACACAGATTTTTTTGCCCATCACTTTTTGAGTGTTTGTATTTCGGAAGGGTTGGATTCACAAATAAAGCATCAGGAGAGCCCCAGTCAAAGCTAAATGCTTTTAAAAGAGGAAATTTGGGGCGAGTTTTCATGATGCCTCATTCCATCAGACTAGATGTGATTATGAGATGATAAATAAAACCTGTGAACACCCAGCAGTGAAGACGTGGTGCTGATTTGTTCACTCTATTTTAATCCATGTGATTTTTGAAGCTCTGACGAGCACTGCCCAAGTCTGTCAGTGTTCCTGGGAGTTGGCTCTACCTGTGCCCCTCTCTCCTCTGAGGCTGCAGGATGGCAGCAGGTTTCTCTGTTCCTAAACACCCTCGAGGCACCACCCCCTGCTTCGTTGTTCTCCTACAAACCCCTCAGCCTTTGCTCAGCAAGGTGTGAGCTGTTCCCAAGCCATGGATCTTCTTACCTATGGGAGCCAAACCAGAGGGGTGAGTTCCCTTGTGTGAGGGGCAGGACTGCCACCATGGCTTGAGGCATTTCTGCCTCCGTGCTGCAGCTCACACACCTGGAGCTTCACGAACCTAGGTTCCTGGAGGCCCTCTTAGGAGCCTGCCCACAGCAAGGGGCTCAGACTGAGAGATTTCATCTAAAGATTTGTTCCCGATTGTGGTATTTTCACTTTTATTTCACAAAAGTACATGGCCAGGAGACTTTTGGAAGAGCTGAGGTGCGACAGTGAATTACAGCTAAGCCAGCTGCACACGCAGCACTGTCTGCTCCCTTCTCACGCCAACTGTCCCCTCATTTTCATTGTCATTCTTCACGCTCTGAAAGCTGAGGCTCCATTTTTCCACTCTTATTAGAAGCCATCCTTTCTGCCTAGAGCTTTAGTTACAGCAGGAACACCACCTCGAGGATGGTTTCACTCCACCCCATCCTGCCTCGAGAGAACAAACAGTCCGGGCTGGAGGCTGGAGCCTGCGAGGTGTCTGCTCAGCTCATTCAGCTGCAGAATGCAAGGGTTGTCCGTCTGCCTTCAGAAAAATACAGAAGGGAAGAAATCCCCAAGCGGGGTCATGCGCCCTTGCAGCCGTACTGAGGGTGAGGATTGATGGAGGGTTCGCTGGCGGCTGTCCTTAGGAGGAAGGAGCAGCAAATGTAAAGAGATCTCCACTTCCCACAGCAAGAAAAAAAAGGCATTTCCTATGTAAGATGAAGTCTAATGCCAGGGAGGTGCTATCACCAACCCCAACCTGCCTCCGCCTAGAGCAAGCAGTGTGCCAGGATGCTTTGAACAGAAAACCCAGGTCTTCCACTCAACACGTCCAGCTCTGACCTACGGACGGAGCATCAGATTAAAGTGGAGCTCTGGGTTGGATCAGGTCTGCAGCCTCCACTGAGCTACCAGGACTAACCTGCCTTCCTCAGCGCGGCCCTGCGTGAGCGCGCTGGCGGCCGCCCTACAGAGGAGCAAGCAGAGGTGACAGAAGCCACGCTGAAAGTAAAGAGGAAACATCTGAGGTTAGAAAAGCCCCCGAACTCAGCGCTGCCCGCTGGCGCAGCACCAGGGCTAAGGGTGTCCAAGTGTCACCCCACGGTGGGCTTGCCGTGGGTGGACGGGTCTGCAGGGTGCGAGGAGAGAGGGCAAAACCGCCCAGGA
>NW_010421887.1:3799-6156 GCF_000710305.1 Buceros rhinoceros silvestris | reverse complement strand
GTGCCCGGGCAGGTCCCTCTGAAATCCAGAGCAGCTGTTTTCTGCATTTGGAACTTGCACAGCTGCATCCATGGAAAGGCTTTTCTAACCTCTGTGGATAGGTGATATTTTTTTCCGGCTTTTGAAGTGTCGTTCAGGCTGGGCACGTCCTCTCTGGACACGCTGTGTTCCAGAGCACGGTGGGTGAAGGGCAGGAGGGGCAAAGCCCAGCTTTCCTCCAGTGGCTGTGGACAGCACGAGAAGCAGCAGATTCCAGCCCCAAGTCCGGGGATGGGAGGTGGGTGCTCTTTGCTGATCCCCCCACCAGTCTACTGGCGCTCCCGTGTCCAGCTCACCTGCTGGTCTCTGAGTCGTGCTGGCAGAAGATATATTTTTTCCCCTGTAACTTTAAATCTTAAGGAGGAAATACGGTCTGCTCAGGGAAGGGCCAGATGACAAAGCGTGTATGAGCGGTACGAAGACCTGGAGTTAAAGCAACAAGGAGGACAAAGGGAGAACCAGCTGTTTCTGTAAAGCACATACGGGGCTGTGGGGTTTGCAGCCCAGGTACCATCGCTCTCCTTCCAGGGCAGACGGGCAAGCTGATGTACGTGATGCACAACTCCGAGTACCCCCTCAGCTGCTTCGCTCTCTTTGAGAATGGCCCCTGCCTTATCGCAGACGCCAACTTTGACACCCTCATGGTGAAGCTGAAGGGCTTCTTCCAAAATGCCAAGGCGAACAAGATCGAGAGCCGGGGCACCCGCTACCAGTACTGTGACTTCTTGGTGAAGGTGGGCACGGTTACGATGGGGCCCAGCGCCCGCGGGATATCTGTGGAGGTGAGGATCATCTTGGAAGGCTAGAGAGAAATCCCCCGTCCTTTCCATGTCTCGGTCGTCTCGGTGGTGGTTGGTCCTAGGCAGGGTGTTTATCTCCTTTTCCCAACGAGGTTTAGCTCGGGCAGGTACTTGGGGGCTCAGCTGCAGCTACAGAAGGGCCCGTCACTGAAGCGTCAGTAAGCCAAGCCCTGGAGGGACACCATCGCACTAAAAAGCCGCTTACAGCCATGATGCCCAACCCCAGCAGCTCACTTCGGGTTAATGAGTGCAGCGAGGGGCTGAGACAACCTCTTCAGCGGCGCTTTTGATGCCCATTTGGGCTTTGCTTTTTTTCCCCTTCAGCGTACACGAAGGGACACGGGAGGGTCTAGGAAGGTGTTTGGGGAGATGCTGAGTGCAAGAGTGAGTCGAAGCTGTGGAAAAGCCTCAGCTGGGCTGGAAAGCTCAGAAAGATGCTGGGCTGCACTGGGAAGGGCAAAGCAGAGCAGGTGAGAGCCCAGACATCCAGCTGTACTGGTGCCTAACGGTCTTCATGATAGCGGAGAATTAAACGCTCAAAGGTCTTTCTAAATCAGAGCTTAAGCTGCTTCTACACACAGAGATCCTATTACCTGACACACAGTTCATCAGGCAGCTGTTCCTAGCCCGCGGGGAGGAGGATCAAGAGATGCAGACAGCATAGTGTCAGTGTTGCGGTTCACCTGGGCTTAAACAGAAGCTTGGTTTACCCTAAACTTGAGTTCAGGACCAGATTTGCTGGGTGGTCTGGCTGCTGCTGGCTTAGTCTAGTAGTTTTTTCAGGGTTTGTGTTAGGATCTGCTCCCAATTTGGGACCAGACTCATATTTAGTAAAACACTTGAAGTCCTTGAGTCCCATTGCTTTCTCAGTGCACCCCTGAAAGATGTCCCAGCCACACGAGTCATCGACCTACCAGCATGTGGGAGCGAGGTTTGGTTTTGGTAAAGCTTGAACCAGCGTCCCAAGACCTCCACTACTGGGGGTTTAATAAAAGCAGAGCCCTCAAGGGGTACGTTTTGCCTCTCTCTGCCTTTTGAAGGGGTTGCTTGCATGTTCCCAGCATGTCCTGCTCATTTATTTTTGTCCATCCTCGTTACATGCTAAATTCTCAGTCGTTGTTATAAAAAGCGTCCTGTCTCCTGCGTGGTCCGTGCTTGAGGACTGTGCTTTCCGTTGCCAGGTGGAGTACTGCCCCTGCGTGATAGCCAACGACTGCTGGAACCTCCTCCTGGAGTTCATGCAGAGCTTCATGGGGAGCCACACTCCCGGCATCCCGTCCGTGTTCGGTGCCAAGCACGACAGCATCTACAGCCCGGCGGACACCATGGTCCAGTACATGGAGCTCTTCAACAAGATCCGCAAGCAGCAGCAGGTGCCCGTGGCGGGGATCAGATGAGGGAGCTCCCTGGAGCCCGGCGCAGAGCGACCCCGGCCGCGTCTGCCACCCGTCCGGACCAGCAGACCCTCTGAAACGTGGCACTGGAGGCAGCCCAAGGTTGTTTTTTTTGCTTCTCAAT
>NW_010421887.1:615-3710 GCF_000710305.1 Buceros rhinoceros silvestris | reverse complement strand
TCTTTCCCTGGTTTCAAAGCAAAGGTCTTGAATGCTCTATGGGTGTCTGGTTGTCCTCCGTGGTTTGGGCGTGTCTGGGAGCGGGCAGTGGTTCTGATGGTTCGTCCTACGGTGCTTTGCATTGGCAGGAGGGAAGAGCAGAAATTCCAGCCCAGTGCCTGCAAGGGCAGAGTTTCCTTGAAGCTACACGAGAGATTTTAAAAATTTTTTTATTTTTTAGATATTCATGTGAAAGTGTCTTGTGATTTTTCGTCAAAATAAAAAGCCGTATGTTGTGAGGAGCTGGAGTCTTTCTGCACAGCGAGTGTTGTGCTGGTTTGTATTGTTTATTTGCAGCTTTCGAAATTTTCTGTTGCGTGGAGACAATTATTCAGCAGAGTTTTAATCTTTGGTTTGGTTCAAGAGCTTTATATCCCTGAAGCAAACTAATTTTCCCCATCAAAAGCCCTAGGAATTCTTGCATTCCTGTTACGGGAATGTTCTTAGCTTGCCTTCAGCATGTATATCTGATGAGAGGGGATCTTCTGCCTCTCACATGGTACCAATGCAGCCTCCTGATAGGTAAATGAAAAAGCCTGGCATGAAAAGAGAATCCCGACCGTTTTGTCTCAGAGTTGGAAAGGTAGGTGATCAGTGTCCTGTCCCTGCACACCGTTTCCTATTGGAGAAATCCTGGTGACTTCAGCAGATTTAATGGAGGAAGGAAGGACTGGAGAGCTAAGAGCCAAAAATTTATCATCAGACCTGACGATACGATATCACCTCAGTATTTTATTTTTAGCGGTGATTTATTTTTACGGGAGGAAAACCAGGGAAACTAGATCCCTTTTGAGCTATCCGTCCCCTTGGTTATGTGTTCACTGTCTGTGTGGTTTGTGGCAGTTGGGTTTTCTCCTTCTCCTCCCGGCGTGCTCTGGGAATACCCAGAAACACCCTCACTCAGCCACCAGCCCTGGTGCTGCTGCCCCCGGGGCTGTGCAAAGGCTGCTGGGGAGCCGGGCTCCAGCTCCGCAGCACGTCGTGATGGGTGGGTTAGAGAAGGTCTAAGGAGGGTTTTGGGGAGATCTGCAGGGAGGACAGTGGGTTCCTGGTGAAGCAGCAGCCTGGGTGCTGTTCACAGAACGCACTTTGGGTCCCTCACCGGTTTGTGGCTCTCAAAGAGCCTGAGGAAGTAAAACAGAAAGAGATTTCTCTTAAATAGATTTTTCCTTCTGAAGCAGCAGGGGGAAAAGAAGCTGGTTTGTTACTTGACTGGCTGACTGGTGGAGAACTAGTTATTTGGATATGACTTTGCTGTGATTGTCATTTATACCTGTAAACCTAATTAACTGTTAGAGTGCCTAGAACTTATAGTGTGGGCATTTAATAAATTTAGTCAGTGCTGGGTGCAGGAAGATCTGGTTAATGAGCCATAATAAATGCCATAATGTACCGTAAACGTGTTAGAAATTCCAACGTGCTGAATATACTGAATTTTTGCAACTGTAAGCTCAAGTTTGTGACATGTACAGTGACTTTGGTGGGGCTATTAATTTTCAGTGGTGAAAATTCAGTGAGAATCTGACCTGCTGTTGCTCCACGTAGTTGAGCTTGGCCGGGAAACCTTAGGAAAACAAACTGCAGCCTTTGTAGAGATGGCTGTTTCTGTCCTGTTCCTTATTTTAAGTCTTAAGGTTAAATAAAAACCCTTTTTAACGATCTGATTAGTCATGCTAATGCTTTATTAATTCCCAAAAGATGCGTTCTGTAACCAGAGATGTCAAAACTCTGGTCACATGTCTCAAAAGCATTAAATGATAGAAATGTGTGCTGGAATCTCTGGGGACTTCTGTGCTCTTATTAATACATTGTGGTGTTCTTGGAGCAGTAAAACGGGACCCCTTGAGCTACACTCTGCCTTCAATCAACCCTTACAGCTGTTGACGTCAATAGGTTTCCACGCGGGAAGGAGGGGCAGGATTTAGCCGTTTACGTCTTAGCAAAAAAAGTCTGTTGCTGTAACTGCAATCAGTGGGCAACGAATCAGCTGCCCCGTGCAAGGGGCTGCTTTGACTCTGCTGCTTTTTTCTTTCTTGATGGACAAAATGACTGGTTTTCAATCTTATTAGCTGCAATAATCCTTCTCATTCTGGACCCCCCAACGTGGCAGGTTAACGTGGCTTCAAACGGGCTAGTCTGCATCTTAACAAGCCTTCAGGGGGCTTTCGATTGTGTTAGGTTAACGGACTGAGCCAGCGTAACTGAAACACCCCCTAATTTTGCCTGTCAAGGCATGGTCTGGAAGGCTGTTTCCGGGTTGCGCTGCAGCGTTTTCTCAGAGAACACAAGATCTCAAGGGAGAGGTGGCCAGGCTGAGGTCCTGCACCACTGCCGCTCCTTTCTTCTGCACTTCACAAAATCCCTTGGCAGTGTTGTTGCTTTCCATGAGTTGAAGCCTGACCTAGAAGGGCCTGGGGGTCTTGAGGATGTGGGTCTCACTCTGACATAATGATGAGTTTCCCCCCTCCGAGCTGTAAGTAGAGGCTGGGGGATGTAACAAGGTCACCAATGCTTCAGTGGCAGAGGGGGAGTCCAAGTCTCGCTGCCACCCTGGGGTTGCTGAGGGCTTTTGTTCTGTTTTGTGCTGTGGCATTTTTTGTGAGGAAGTACTTACATAGCAGCTGCACCCTGCTAAGCTTTACAAAGAGAGCGAGGACGTAAGGGCCTCGTTAATCTTCAGTTTTAATTCTTAGCAGACGTTACAGACTGAGGGCTCATTGCAGTGGGGGGCTGTTGAAGAGTCGAGAGTTGTGGATTTCTGTGCAGGTCTGGGTATAAAACAGACCAGGGACTGGTCAGAAGAGAAAGGTGTAGAGAAAGGACAACAAAGCTCCAGGAAGTGGAGTTTGTGGGAAGGCTGGTTAGTGAAAGAGCTCACAAGGCTGTGGAGTGTCCTTGTGCCATGGCAGGAGAAAGCAGCCTCCCACCTGTCGCAGTAAATTGCAGTGCTTTGCCTCAAAACTTACTGGAACAGCATGGGGGGGACACAAACGCTTTATCCCTGTGCAAAGGAGTTGTGTCTGTGTTGCCGCTGACCTGTGCTTTGTATCACCAGT
>NW_010421887.1:0-469 GCF_000710305.1 Buceros rhinoceros silvestris | reverse complement strand
GCCTGCAGCATTGCCCCGGCTCACCGCTCCCAGCAGGACTCGCCCCACCCTGCCGGGTCGTCCTGCACGCTGCAAAAAAAGTGAGTGTCCCAGTGGCTGTGCGTGGCTCCCAGGTGTGGCTGGCCCTTGCTGGGGACAGGCTTGTTCCCCCGGCCTCAGCGCTGACTAAACGCGTTTCCATCCCCTCTTGGCTCCTGCACTGGCGAGGAGCCTGTGACCCAGGGGCCTTCCAGTGACCTCCGGCAGAGGCCAGTATGGCTGGGAGGTCCTGCTCTGTGTGGCATCGGTGCTGGCTGTGGCCCCGCGGGGTGCCCACCCCCATCACCTCGGGGCCTGCTCTGTGTGGCATCGGTGCGTGCTGTGGCCCCGCGGGGTTCCCACCCCCATCACCTCGGGGGCCCTGTGGGCGCCCTCCCACCCCACCCAGCCACCTCAGCGGCCCCGCGGGAAGGCGCCACCTCCCGCGCTG
>NW_010421886.1:69732-70000 GCF_000710305.1 Buceros rhinoceros silvestris | reverse complement strand
CCCCGGAATCGCAGCTTCGTGTGCGTTCCCGACAGCGAAGAGCTGAAGGTGGGAACAGGTATCGGGCCTCCCCTGCCTTCTGTGCGCTGCCCAAGAGGAGCGTTGTGTCCCCGGTCAGCACGTACTGCGTGACCCCGGGCAGCCTGTTGGCACCTCCCGCACCTCTGTGTTGAGTTCCAGCGGGGTCACTCACCCCGGCGGAGACAGCCAGCAGCGCTGCCCTGTTTTCTTTCCTCCCCCCCCCCCCCACCACTGTCTTCTTTTTTCT
>NW_010421886.1:53284-69511 GCF_000710305.1 Buceros rhinoceros silvestris | reverse complement strand
GCCTGTGGCCTCCAGCTGATGCTGAGCACTCGTGCAGGCAGGCGAGATGGCCAAGCGCGCTGTAAACATGAGACATCTAAACCTTGCGAAATCCCCGGAGACGGGGATACGGAGACGGGTAACGCAGCCTTTGTGGATGGGGTGGGAGGGGGTGGTGAGACAGCTGAAGCGATCTGCCCAAGGCCACGCAGGAAGTGAGCGACGGCGTGGGGATTAACTGGGGACTTGCAGGCTCCTGCGCCCAAACTTTGCCGGCAAACTTCGCTGCTTTGTTTGGTTCAGAGAAAAATGTGTTTGCTCTGGCCCTGTACAAATACCGGGGCAAAGCTCACTCTCAAGAGCCTGTAATTCCAGGAACATAAACACGAGTGTGTCGGAGCTGCTGTTTGTACACAGCAATTTCCATGGAGAGCAAATGTGGAACTCCAGTTCCCAGGCGTTTAGCTGGGATGGAATAACGTTCTCTCTTTTTGACACTGTTTTGAATTGTGTTTCAATAAACGTGTGTCATGCTGTGCAGAGTAGTTTGGGCTTGTGCATTCAGGACAGTCAGTAAAACGCTGTTTGTGTCTTCACAGACAGAGGTGCTGACCTTGCCTGCAGAGCCGCCAGGCTGACCCTTGCGCTTGTGTTGATCTCTGTAGGACTCGGGGGGCTGTAAGGATTTGTCTGAACTTTTACTCTCCTTGTAATAAAATTGAAAGGTTCTAGTGTGCAGTCCCTTCAGGGCCCACATTGGGTTTTCCATCCGGACTTGTAGTAGGAGTTGTTGGGACTGTCCCGTGAAGGCCCTGGAGATGTTTTCTGCCCTTCCCCAGCGAGTGGTGATGCTGTCCCAGCAGCGTACGTCCCAAACTGACTTCCAGTAAGGACTCCAGAGTGAAGTCAGTGTGGTGTTAGTGCATCCTCAAACATCTCTTTGGGGACTCTGTTCAGTTTTGGCATCCGAGGGTCAGCTGGTTTTGTACGTGGCAAAACTCTGTGTTTTCTTCTTTAACGTGATTTATAACTTTCTCGTAGGAACAGGTATTTGCAGCTTTTATGTACTGAAAACTGGTAGAGGTGGAAGCAGCCAGACATCTTATTTGGAGCTCTGTGATGTAGGGCTGTGAGCTGCAGGAATACCCTTGTGTGTACAATTTCAAGGGGAAAAAAGAAAAGAAAACTCTCACTGGCGAAGAAGAAATTCTGAAGGACAAGATTTGAGAGCGAAAGTGTGTGGAAGGACCTGGAAAAGGCACTGAATGTAAAAAGGAAGTAGCTTCAACCTCTAAACTCGTTTTTTTTGTTTGTTTTTTTTTTTTTTTATTCCACTGACACAGTCTCGTAATTTCTTGAGCTGTGTCTGTATTGGAGCTGAAGTGCAGAACAGCCCCATGCTAAGGCCTGTGGGCAGGAGGACAAAGTCTGTTTTTCTTGTCTCTTCCCCTAACGCATCTCGCCTCCTGGAGCAGCCGAGGCGGGATTGCGAGCCTTTGGATGGGGTGGGTGAGGCTGGCTGAGCACACTTGGCTGTGGACTCCGCTCTGTGCCTGGTGACTGCTCGCTGATGTATTTTATTGTACATTTTGGCTGTACTTATACGGTACAGAGAGGAGCTGTGGGGCTGCGGTGTTCTGTGAGCACGGGATGACTGGGACAACTGCCTGCAACCTTTCTTCTGCCGATTTATTTGAATTAGCTCATAGTTTAAAGCTGAAAAGGTGCAGGGGAAAACCTTCTCTTACAGCTCTGATGGCTTTTTCTGTGTAGGCACTTTCATTCTTTTCTTGCCAAAAAAAGCCTGTTAAAGTGTATTTTAACCTCTCTGTTGACTGGGGAATGAGTATTTCCATTCCGTTGTCACGTCATCTCCGGCTGCTCGTTTTGTCTTGGCAAAAGTCATGAGACAGTTATTTAAGAGCCTTCATGTGCTTTTAAATGTCTGTCATAAAAATTAAATACAACCAAAAAATAATGATTACTCTTGAAATCGCTTCAGGAGGTGAACTTTACATAATAGTTGGGTAAATTTTCGTTTTTAGTTCAGGATGGGTAGAGTCAAGTTAGCGAACGTGCACTGAAGAGACTGACTGGTTCGATCCTGTGCCTCCAGTGCTACCAGAGCTTCCTCAGCTGGGGCCTGGGGGGGGTGAACAGGAGCTCTTCGCTGCTCTACAGCTGAGCTCCTTTTAGCGCATGACAGCAGAAGGTTGGTTCTGTGTTGACATCAGCAGAGCGCTGAGAGTTGAGATGCGCGAAGGGAGGTGTCTAGGGTAAATTCCTGGTAAATTTTTGCCTGCCCCCTGTGATCGTGGCTTTTTTCTGGATTTGCTTTGCTCTCCCCAGGGGCGTGTTGCTGAAGTAGGCTGTGAGAGGTGCAGTTTGTTCTGGGGTTGCCGGTCCTGCAGCCACTGTTTGATGCACCTGTGTTTTGCTTTCCATGAAATACCAGAAATAGGACCTCCAGCAGGCTGCTGAAACCAAAGGAGTGTTAAAATACAAAGCGAGACAGGAACAAACTTTATGGAAGAATGTGGTTGCTCTTTAAATCTATCCTCTATAGAGATATTTTGGGGATTTTGTTTTTTCCCGTGAAGGGTTTGCATCTGGAATATTAGGGAAGCGTTTCTGGGCTGCCCCCCCTCTTCAGCTGTCTTCAGGCTGACCCCTGCACTAACTTCAGTTGAAAGCTGATGAGTCCGTGTCCCTAGAAAAACAATTCTTCATGTAGAATTTGGAGAGACTTTCAGAGGTCAGGCTGGAGAAGAGGTTCTCCTTGTGTTCTGAAATCAGAAAGGACTGCAGTAAAGCACAGGGGAATGTGGTTTTATTCCGGCTAAAGCTACTGAGCCGTGTTCAAATCGAGGCACGAGGAGAGTGACCTGTTCAGTGCAGTGCTGTGGCGAGGGGCTTGTAAACCTGTTGTATTTATGATTTTGCCCACAGTATGGGTCGTACAGCACTGGTGGTCGGGCACCAGTGTAAACCGTTGCCGTTTCTAGAGAATAATCTTACAACGAGAAGCAGTGCTGTTTGCAGTCAGGTCCTGCACGGGCTGTTTCTTGCCCTCCGAGGGTGTTTGAGCTGGCTGAACTGTTCAGAGCTGTTTCCGCACGTCAGGAACCCAAAGTTTCACAGAGCTCTAAGGCAACCAGAGCCTGGTGTAAGCGGGCAGCTTGCTGGGTGAGAATGAATCGGGCCCTCCTTCGTCCAGGTGTGGCTTGCACCATGTTGAAGTTAAACACCTCCTTCTGACATACCTCTGGGGAACTGTCTAAGGGAAAACTCGCCCTGTGGTGGGTTCAGTAGTTCCCCACTATGTCCTGTGAGATTTGTGGACTGGGGTGTTCCTTCGAGCCGTGTTTATTAATTACTGTGACGGAGTCACGTGAGATCTTGACGTTAATTTTTTGAACTGTGTTCAGTGTTATTGTGCACCCGACTGGATTCCTGATTCCACGGGGGAGCTGTGTCCCGCACGTCTTCCTCCGTTTGAACTGGTCCAGCTTTGCAAATACTCTCCAGGCTGCGTTGCTTTCTTTTAATACCATTTCTTTCCTTTAATACCATTTCTTGTCTTTGTACGTTGTTGCACATTGAGAGATTCATCCCTCGTTTGTACCAGAGGTACTAATTTTTGTCTCTTTTGTCTAGATCAAGATGGAGACTTGTCGGGGACGATTTCGCTTGTTATGACGCAGTGTTGTAAAAGAATCAAAGACACAGTTCAAAAACTGGCCTCTGATCATAAAGACATTCACAGCAGTGTGTCCCGAGTTGGAAAAGCCATTGACAAGGTATTTATACCGCGGTTTGATTATAGCATCACCTATATTCTGTGATGCCTACTCTGCTGGGCAAAGTCCGGGTTTACCCTCCTATTAATCGTCATTAAATCTTCCTGTGAACTACGGAAGCATCGGCTCGGGGCAGAGGCGGGACGGTGGGACGGACGGCGCTTGCTTTTAGAGCTCGTTGTATACAGAGTATTCCTTCTGGGGAAGCTTAGTCTCTTAGTTTCCGAGAGAACGTGCCCTAGATATTACTAGACTTATTAATAACATGTGTTACATCAGTTTAGAAAAGTGTTTGCTTCAATATCTGACTCCACAAGAAATACTGGTTTTTAGTATAAATATATTGCATTTCTAGCTAATTGTCTAGCAAATCACTCAGAAATGGCACGCTGTTCTAGAAGGCAGTATAAAAGCAGGGAATTTTTAAAGACAGAACTCTTTAAAGGTACTTCAGGTGTGTTGTCAGTTCTTAGGGCTTCATTTTATAACTCACAGCATTCCTAATGTGAGTAGGTGCAGCTTCCCGCAGTGCCTGTGTCTCTGCCATAGCACACGGTAAGGTAGGACAGTTGCTCTTGGAGGCTTTGCATGTGAAATGCTTTTACATGAATTCCGGGCCCCAGAATAACTGGGCTCTGGCCGTATTTCCGTAGGTATATACTAACAATTCTTGGACATGATGCTCTTTCTTTTGCAGCAAGCAGTGCTACCCATGTACCTTCAGGCCATGCTCTTCCTCAGCTGGGTGTTCTCTCCTGTAAAGCAGTTCTGCGTGCAGGAGGGCTGGTGCTTGTTTGGACATTCGTACAGGATAGTTTTGATAGTTCCGTGTCAGAACATGCTCCTGTCGATAGGGTCTTAACGTCTGCTTCGAGGTGCCCCTTACAGCCTTACAGGCTTACACTAGGAAATGAGTCTCTTCATGTGGACAAGGACGTCTGCAGCATTACAGAACAGTTGTTCACCCTTGGGAATCCCGTTTAAACTTTTAAATGGGAACCAGAATCTGTTAAACCGTAATTTAACAGTAGTGTGGTGAAGGAACAAAGTACATCACGTGGCGTTACTGGGCCGATTGTCTGTGCAGCTGTTAGATCTTTTTGCTTCTCTCTCTGATTGACCATCAAGATAGCTCAAACTTTGTGCTAACAGCTTTAATCCAAACATCACTGTTAGCCAAAGCTTAGGGACGCATCTGTCGCTAATCCTTGCTGCTGTATCTAAACCAATTAACTAGAGTAAAATTCCATCCTTATTACTGCCTTGACGCCTGAAATAAATCTTTGTAATCTTGTCGTAAGTTTGAAACTTTCCGATTCTGCATTAGCAAATGGACTTTGTACAAAAAAGCTTTCAGGTTTGGCAGCACCTTTTTTATTTAAATACTCTGAGGTAGAGCAGCCCGGGGTCATGTATAGAGGGTGTGAATTCCGTGGAAATAGGTGACGGTGTTTCTCAGAAGCCAAAGAAAACAGCTCTTGCAGGTTTAATAAAGTTTAGGTGTGGGTTTACTCTCCAAATTGCCGTGTCTGTTGTATGGGCCCAGTTTTGCCAGTGCTGTTTCTGTCCTGTTTTATCTGTTATTGCTATTTGAAAAAGGATAGCTGTAGGTAAAAGCATTTTTTTTAAGTTCAGGTGTGTGGTTTTGTAAAGAACTAGAAAGGATACCAATAACCTGCTCTGTGCCCGTTGGGTGTCAGAAGGGCTGTTCCAGCGGGGTGGTCAAAGTGAGCTGTATTCAGCGTGCCCATTCCTCTGGTTTCCAGCCCTGCTCAGTGCCTGTGGTGTTCCCATCAAAAGACTGGAAGCATGGGAGCTGCAGAGTCCCCAGTCCTGCTTGTATCGAAGGGTGTATTTTAATGAAGTTCAGAGCATCGTTTAGGATTGTCTCCTTAAATACGAGCTTTCTGGTTGACTTTTTAGATGCAGGTAGTTTGAATTTCGTTAGTTCTCCCTGACTGTAGTATCTTAAGGGAACTGCTTTAAACTGGACACTGAAGTCTTGGCCTGTTGGTCAGATGAATATGTGTGATGTTTAAATCCAGGTGGAAATTGATGCTTCCCTGGACAGTGACATTTAAAGGAAATCTTCCGCATGTACTTAAAGTGATTTCCCTCTGCTGCTGTAAAACGTGCTTGAAACCTGTCAGCAAAGTCGTCGCTGGCATCCGAGCCCCATCACCTGTGGCAATTGCCCTCCCCCCAGTCCTTCACTGTCATATGCTTGAGCTTAAACGAATAGAAGTAATTAAGTGCTGAAAATCAAGGCACTGTGTCAATTACATATTCTGGGCAAAATTCTGGGCTTCCTAGATAAAACTCTCGTTGGGATTTAAAGCAGCACAGCCCTTGCCTTGATTCATGAGATTGGAGTTATGTGTCTGTCCCATGCAAATCCTCATTTATTTTATAGATGGATTAATGTCTCCAGAATGCTGCTTACAGCTTTCCGAGCTGTATATGCTCAGGCACAGATTAATGCCACTCATTATTTCATTGCCTGATTTAAGATTGGGAAATGTGCTAATACCGGTACCAATTTTACGTGACGCATCCAAATGACAGCTGTTGTCCCAGGTAGCGTCAGCAAACTTCTTACCAAACAAGCTGAGGTTTTGGAAGAGCTTGCTGAATTATCTGTTTGTGGCAAATATCAGGTTAAATTTCTTTTTCCAGTGTTGAGGCAGGGTTATACCTACAGGTAAAGTTTAGTCTGGCTGGTTTTAAGTTAGTTTAGTCACTGATTATGAACTCGGATGGGACCTAGGTTTGTTGTCCTGCTGAGTTCAGAAGCTCCTAAGTGCTTGAAAAATGACTTCCAAATTTGGCATCAAATATGAACCATGTTAAAGTCTGAAATGTCGAAACTTCCTGTTGATGCTCTTTGGATAGCAGTTCCTGGAAAGTTTATCTCCCAAGCCAGACCTTTTTCCGTAGTAGCTCTACATGGATTCCATGCCTCTGATCCTTTCTTCCAAAGAGCATTTTCCCCTTTGAAAGGAAATGTTTACATCCAGTTTTTTCTTTATTGTACTGGCATTTGCTCTGCTTCCAGAACTCATCATGTCACTGTTGTTCAGCCAGTTGTTCTCGGGCAGTTCATTCATCAGTCTCCCTGTAAATCAATCACTCTTCTGGAATGATTTTAATTCATCTCAGCCGTGTTTGATGAGGCTGGTAACTCTTTTCCCTCTAGCAGCAGTCCCTCTGAGTGGTGGTTAAATGCCTTCATTCAGGAGAGTAAGAGGAGTAAATGGCAGCTCCTTCCGTTTTTTCCATTTTAAAGGGCCAACATTTTAATCTGACCTTTGATTTGGGAAAGCTGAAGTCAGTGTTTCATGTCTAAAACTTGTATATAAACAAACTGAAACCCTTTACTGAACACGATTTAACTGTGTTGCTGTGAAGATAAATACATAAATAGACAAATACAGAGTGTGAACCAACAGACTGAACAGACAAGGTAGACAAATGTGTTTTGTTTGTTTTTTGGTCAGAATTCAGAAGGGAGGACCAGATAAAGTAATCTCAGCTGAGAAACTGAGGAATAAAACCATCCTGATATCACCCTTCTTCACATCATGTTGTTACTAATACCATGGAAGGTGGTATGTTGGTTAAAGTGGTCCACCTTGGTGTGTGTGCTTCTTGAAGTCCTCCTCACATTCCAGCGATTATCAGTGATGTACTTTACATTGTGTCATCGGTACATTTAGCACATCGTATTCTGCATTTTAGCCCTAGGCTTGCTAGTCAGGCTCTTGAGGAAAAGCTTGTTTCCTGGGAATATTAACTGATGCTCATCTAAGCTTAAAACCTGGAAAGCACTAAATAACCTTTCTGGAGTTTTTAACTTACAGAGTTTAAGCTCTTGAGATCTTACTGAATCCCACACACCACGAGTTGGCATACTGTTAGCATCGAGACAACAACACTGAGAGCTGCGTGGTCGCCAGCATACCCTGCGTGCGTGGCCGTTACGAAATCAGTCAGCCAAAACCAAGCAGTAATGGGTTCTGACATGTGCCACTCACTCGGTGTAATATATGCAGTCAGTTCTTGAAGCGTTTCAGGACCCAGAGGAGGCAGAGCTGCAGAATCCCGTGTATAATAAAGACCTCAGAAATCATTAGGAGAAAAAAGTTGCCGAAGTGAGAACCTGGTCAAGACTGGGTTGATGGGAGGGTGGACAAAGGGGAGAAAAAGAAATTGAGGTCCTCAGGTTGTATGATGTGACTTCGATCTACAGCACGTCTAGAAGAATACGACTCATTGTTACCGTCTTCTCTGGGACTTAAAAAATCTAATTTACAATGGGTTTTGAAAAGGTTCTCAAGGTCCGTAGGTTTGTTGTTCCAGAACAAAATGTGAATTTTGTGAAGGAATTGAGGTAAGTGGCTCTACCACTCTGCCCCCAAGCAACGAGAACGATGTGACGATGTTTAAGGCATAGATTCAGCTCTGGTGGTTGGGAACTGCCCAGAAGAATAGAATTTCCTCTTATGGGATTATACATTCAGTAGGACTTGAAATTGCATGACAATAACTTAGCTGAGTATTTTAGATTACTGATGGTTCCCTCCCACCCCCAAAACCCAAGTAACAAAAGCAGACTCGGGTGTTCTTGCTGCTGCCCCTGGTATTTCTGTAGTGATGGCTGATGGATTGGTGTTACCTGCTAGCGGTGTTTGGACAGCGCTACCAGAGTCGGCAGTGGTGGGGAAACCGAAAGGCTTCAGTTGCTTGGCACAGATGGGAACAGCATTGTTTAGTCTTCAAGATGCTGAAGTGTTTCCAAGGTACAACTTTAACAGGAGCAGCATGACAAGGAGCTTGCAGGTTAAGACACCCGATTGAAAGCGTTGTTACGTGTGAGACTTGAATCAGTGGTGATAATTTAAAGGCTCGTTTTGCTTCACCGTCTCTGAGAGGTAGAAGAGATGATTTGCTAGTCTAAGTGCAACCTTTTACCAGAGGTTTGCCAATAGACCTGAAGGGAAAGGGTGGTTTTGGAGCCACGTGTGCAGGGATAAGAAGGCTGCCCCTGTCTTGATGACAGAGCAGCATCAAAGAATTCTTCAGGCCAGGCAGCCAGCGATGCACTGGCTTCGAGACTCTGTTCCTTTAGCCAGAGGATTGTCTTACTTAGGCAAGGGGTGAGGATTTTTATTCAAATCAATCTGCCTGCCTCAGTCATAAAACATTTTAACAGTTAAAATCCTGTTTTGTATCGTGGCTTGGAATAAGAGTTGCCCTCCAGCTGCCAAGAGGCTCAGTGCCAAGTGTTACTGGAGAGTCACCGTGACAATATTTTTGCTTGTTCCTGGAATGTGTCCGCAGGCCACTGGCTTGAAAATACACTGCAGTAGGATCAGCGGGGTTTGACCTGTAACAGATCTCTCAGCTCTTCAGACTCATCCTCTTGCTGCAATGCTGAGGTCTTCAGAGACTGTAGTTTCACTGTTGTTTGGGGGCGGGAAGAAATGACATCTTCTCTTGCATTGTTGTCTACACCCCAGCTCTGTATAAAAAAATTCTGGAGTGAAAGCTTTTCCTTCCCGTTTGGTGCGCTGCAGTGACAGTGATGCGTTGATAACGCTATTTCCATTCTAGTGTAGGCGACTTTGTTTTCTGTTCTCTGTGCATTTTCAGTTTTCATATATGGAAAAAGCCTTTTCTGCAGATACTGCCTTCAAGAACACACCATGGTCTGGAAACCCCTTCATTAGTTAACTGGATTTCTAATTTTCTAGCTAGGCTTGTCATCTGTCAGTGCAATTCCTTATAGTGAATAATATTCAGGCTTGAAAGGAGCGAGCCAAAGGATTTCTTCTTCTGTGCGCAGGAGATAATGAAGCAGCTGACAGATACATTTCCCTTTGAACAGGAGGTAACTGAGGGCCAACTGAATATCAGGCAGAAAGCACCGGGGTGGAGACACTGGTGTCCTGCCTGATTACAGAAAAATGTCATGGGCCCTTTGTTCCAGCCGATTACCTGTTAATTTGTACGTTTCAGAATTTTGACTCCGACATCAGCAGCGTGGGGATAGACGGGTGCTGGCAGGCTGACAGTCAGCGCATCCTCAACGAGGTGATGGTGGAGCACTTCTTCCGGCAGGGCATGTTGGATGTAGCCGAGGAGCTCTGTCAGGTAACGATAAATGTGGATGTTGAATGTTTCTGACCGTGGAAAATCATGCTTTGTGTTAGCGTCCTTATTTGAGTGTTCCAGGTGACTATTTAGACTGATGGAAAACCAGCAGTTTAATCCCGTCGTTTTTTATGCTTTAACTAAAAACTGCCTTTGTTTTTTCAGGAATCTGGTTTATCAATAGATCAAAGTCAAAAAGAACCATTCGTGGAGTTAAATCGAATATTGGAAGCATTAAAAGTCAGAGTTTTGAGACCTGCGCTAGAGTGAGTCTACTCAGGTTTTTCCCCTCACCTTTTTTTTTTTTCTCTGAGTCCTTTAAACAAATCCTTAGTTCTTCACTGTAAGTACTGTCTTTGCTCTATTTTGACATGTCCCTGTTTGTCCTCTGAGAGGTCTAGTTACTGAGTGAACCCCTTCCCTCTTTCCTCTGTCCCCTCTGTGTTCTTCCCCACGGGCAGTGCTTAACCAAGGGTTTCAGACTGAGGATTCGCTCATTTGTGGTGCTGACTTACGGTTTTGGACAGAAACATCACTTGGAGAAGCTCTTGTCTGCCATGAAGTTACTCAGCCTTGTAGTGAATCATTCGTGAACCTCCTGGTCAAAGGTCCAGTTATGAAGGATACCAGGACTTCCTGAAAGTGTTGGGTACCCCCAAGTCTTTTTGGCTTCACCGAGCCTTTGGCATGAGCTGAACTTGGCTGCATTTAGTTCATGCAAGTCAGTGGATAATGCTCAGCTCACACACATCAGTCAAGCCTGGGAGTATCTGAGGTCTATCACTCAGCCTCACACCAGGATATTTTCTTGACCTGAGTAGACTTTACAATCATTAGACGTGTAACCTGTGATAAAAATGTCAGTGAGGAGGGATGGGTGACGAAATACCTCATGGGCTACTGTTGTAGTGGATACAGAACTGCACAGTACTGTTTCAGAACAGCTTTTTCTTCAAAAATGAGAAAACCCCGAACAAACCCTCAGCCATTTTTTTTTTTTAATTGTGAGAACTTTAGTAAGCTTAGGTTGGTCTCAGAAGTAAGAAAAAAAAAACCAACCCCCAAATCAAAGAAACCAAACCCAAAGAAACCATACCCAGACAAACCCAAACCAACTTTGAAGCAACCTTTTAAAAATAGAAACAATGAAAACAAAGCAAAATTTCTGTTTCCTTCCAGAGCACAGTCCATATACCTAAGATACACCTTTTTGCATTGTTCGCTGAAGTACATTTTCGTATTGACAAATGCTTTCTTTTCCCTTTCACACGAACCAACACAGGTATGTCAATTTGGAGCTTGTTGGCATCTCACCAAAGTGCAGGGATGCTCTGATACTCAAACTGTGGCGTTCATAAACTAAGATTCTGCCTCTGGGTCATGCAAAGTTTGACCTAAATAGTTGGTCTTTGAATGTGGTTACGTGGGTGGAAAGCTCAGGTGTTGAACTGGCGAATTGAAGGGAAGCAGCGCTCAAGTGCCTGGTGGTACGACTCAGACAGGATTTACTGCTTGCAACACCTCGCATTTCTTGCAGTTCAAACAGTAACAGAGCTGCCGTGAGGGGTTCTCTGAGGAGCAGTAACTTGCTGTTACGTCCATTCACCTGAAGTCACTAAATTAATTTTAGCTCCACTTTGCTGGGCCTTACACCTTACCCGTTGCTACTTAGTTGTGTCTTCTTGTTCCCACAACGGGTTAAATATTTTTCAAACAAAGGCGAAGGCATGGTCCTCCTTCAAAGGAACTGTTGTTCCAAAGGCAGCTGAATGACAGAGAATAGGGCGCATTGTCAGCAGGGTTTGTACGCTGGACTGCCTCCCCCACCCCGGCTCCTTTCTGTGTGTGATGTTTATTCTGTTTGAACCCGTCAGTCCAAAAGCTGTATGCTGCTCTTTGCCTGCTGCTGGGCACAGAGGGCCCTTGTTTGTCATGGTGCTTTTGTACAGCACGGTTGTTACTGAGGGTGGTCAAAATGTGACAGAACTGGACAGTTGAGCAGGTACCCACCGTCTCGGAACGCCCAGTTACTCCAAACTGCTGCTGCTAGTGAAGGCATCTCCCAGCAGATGTGGGTGTTCAGGAGGAGGGACAGAAACCACTCCTGGAGGGACAGCCTCTGTGTGAGAGGGGCTGGGAGGGCTGGCACTGTGCTCTTTGGGCAAAAAGCTACTAAAGAGCTACAACTGGCATCAGTAAATACAGCTCCAGGGGAGCATAAAAGCAGTCCTGAAGTGGCCCATCCCTGGGTTAGGCTGCTGGCAGTGGTGTGGAAGCAGAAAGTGGGTGTTACACCAGGATAATTAATGGCAGTGTTGTGAACCGGGACAGGGAGTACAGCAGAGTGCACCCATGCAAAATGCCATAGCTTGTGATGAACAATCACCAGTCTCTCTGGCTCTGCCAGTGCTCTGCAGTTGGTGCTGGGAATGAAGCAAACACAGGTGTCTCCTGGTCACCGCTGTCGAAAGGGAGTTGTAAGGTCAATGACTTGTCAAAGAGACTTTCAAAGCTCTGCTGTGGCAATAGAGATTTAAAAAAACCAAACCCTAACTGTATTTTTTTTTTCCGGATTTTCTTAGTAATCTGAATTTCAACACTTAAAAGAACCACGATGCAGAACTAAATATAGTACAACTGGCATTTTTTTGTTTTTTGTGGGGTGTGCAACTTGTCTCCGTAGGTGCCCTGCACCCTAAGCCATGTCATTGCTGTACCTCTGCGTGATCCCATTAATTTCCAGTGACTTTTCTCATTGTGATTTGGTGATGGGGGAGGGAAATCCATAGGTTCCTTGTGGGCATATCCTGGCCCTTCTGAGTCCGGGTGGGTCTCCATGTGAAGATCCGATGGGAGTGCCTTGCAGGTTCAGAGCTGTTGGCTGTAATCTCCTGGGGAAGAGATGCTGTCTTCTCCTCTGTCTGCAAAGCAGAAGGTGCGCAGGTCCTGGTGGGTGCTGGGACCTTTGGGGTACGATTTAAGCTTAGTTTAATCTTTGCTAGGCTTGTGAAGTACATTGTAACTAAATCCCATGTGGGAGCTAGAAGAGAGCTCTGTGAACCTGTGGCTTGAATAGTGAACTGAAAAACTCAGTCGGATTTGAGTCTCAGAAGTGCAAACGCTCTGAAAGCATCGCTGTGAGAGGAGGCAGGCAGACAGGTGGTGTGGTTACTGCTGGCTGTGGACGGCGGTGGAGAGTACGTGGGTTGAATGTTTTAAGCCTCACTTGTTTTCTCGTCCTTCCATTAGGAATAGGAACAGCACGTCCTAGACCAAACACCTCGGGTCTTGCTTCTGTGTCTGCTTTCTTCTGATTCCGATCTGTGCTGCCACTCAAAGAGCTAAAAACGGAAAGCCTGCCTAAAAGCTAATTTGGAAAAACAGGCTTGATCTCCACAGGATGAAGTACCGTGTCATGTGGCTGCGCATATTGGCAGGGAGAGGATGGAGGCTCTTTTGATGCAGCACAGATTAGTAGCTCATTAATGGGACTGTGCCCTGTTCTTACTGTTTATTGATAATAGGTTTTTGCCTTTCAGCTGCTCATTGGTCTACAGTTGTTAACTTGAGACTCTTGGTTATTTTAGCTGGGAGTGAGCTTTATTGCTGCTATACCAGGTTCAGACTGTGGGCAATGATCATACTAAAAAAACCAACCCAAAAGCCCCACGGTGTGCCTTCCCTCCCGGTGGGATTACAGTGCTGACAGTCCTCGGAGGCTGCTGCTCTGAATCTGCTTGAAATTAGGGATAGTTGGGCTTTTTCTTAGTTAAGGGGCGACATTTTTCACTGTTTCCTACTGAAAGGTTACTGTTGTCATTACGAAGCCTTGACAATAAAGTCAGACTCCTGGCACTTTCACCACGACAAATTGAAAGTAGAAACCTGCTCATTAATGTTACAGCTTAATGCAGAAGGCTGATTTCCATGGAAAGCTTTACCCGTCCTGTAAGAACTCTTAATGTTCTTATTTGAGTGGTGGTTGAAAAGACCAGAAGCCTCACATAGCCCTTCTTCCTGCGAATCAGAGACTACCTCTCTGAAAAGTGAAAAGCTCTTTGCTTACTGGGGCCCCCCAGTGAAAATAGTGTAACTAATTAACACTGATGAGAACCATATGGACGAGAGAACATTGGAACACAAAGTTCTTAAGAGGAAGATTGGATTGATTTAGGCCTGACTAAATTGAATTAAGGGAAAAAAAAAACCGCAATAAACAAGAAAGGGTTGGATAAATAATACAATAACTTTTTACGCAATGCTCTGAAAATTCCAGCTCATTTTACTTGGTGCATGTGTAAGAATTCTTCCATGTTATTTGGGAGCCAAACATCAGTGGTGTTGTGGTGAACGAGACCCAGAAAGTGAGAAAAAGTTTTATTGTCCAAGTTGAAAATAACAGAGAAAACAAAGTTTAAGCGAGGTAAAGTACGATATTTAACCTCATTTCCTGTCCCCCTGTCCCCCATTGTAAGGTCTTGGTAACGTCTGTCTTTGAGGCAGGGACGCGCTTTCCCTCTCCAGGCTGACATAACGCGCTCACATAAACACAGTGGCTTAGAGGAAATGTTTGCTGAGTGAGGAAGTTGGAAAATATGTTCCTGAAAGGCTTGGTCAAACTTCTTTAACGTGCAGCTGAGGGCTGTCTGTGACTCTTAAGATGGAGAGTGGCATTAATTGAAGTACAGCAGATTCCAGCTGTTGCCATCTCACATGGTACCCAGTTTTGCCAAGGTTAACCTGTAGAGCAGCCCTAGAAGTGCTGTGTGCCCAGTAACTCCGTTCCTTGTAAAGGGTCTTGCCATTTTCTGTGCTCTGTATGGACTCGTAGGAGCTCAGGCAACATGTTCTCCTTGAAACAGGTGGCTGATAATTGTAATAATTTCATGTGGTGTAGGCTGGTGCTTCATTACTCGCGTGTCGTGTCCCATTGTACCTCCTCGTTTCTTCTAGGTGGGCGGTATCCAACAGAGAAATGCTTATGGCACAGAACAGTTCGTTGGAATTTAAACTACACAGGTTATATTTTATTAGTTTATTGATGGGTGGAACAGCAAATCAAAGAGAAGCACTTCAGTACGCGAAAAACTTCCAGCCGTTCGCCCTAAATCATCAAAAAGGTGAGTTTTCAGTCACATTAAGGGGATTTAAAGCATTAGGATGGGGCACCTCACAGTAAAAGAAAAATCACACTGCAAATGTGTTTTACTGCATTTATTTTCGTTTTGTTAGAGGCTTCTTTTTGTGTTTCACGTGTGTAACCTGAATCCTTACAATGTGAACGAGGTCCTTTACCTTTTAAAGAGGGCGCAAAACTATATTTTAATATGTCTGTACATTTGCTTAAACTTGAGGCTTTTTGACTCTTTAAATAATATGTAATTACATCTAGAGCAGGCCTGCTGCCAGGGTGAAGTGTTAAAAATGCACAGGAATGTTCTTGGAATAGTCATCCGCTATTTTCTGCTGCGTGGGGTAATACAAAGAGAAGTGACACTGCTGAAAAATGGGGACTGTGTTAATTCAGTGCACCCTCCCAAACCGAATCCAGCAGAGCCTGGCTCTCGGGGTACTGTGCTGTCAGCCAGCTTACCAAAGAGAAAACCTCTTTGAAGCAAACCAACGGGCAGCATCCTGTGCTTGCAGAGGGGCAGACGACCCTGCAGCCTGTCCCCCATGGACAGGAGCTCTCGTGGCTGTGGCCGTCTGTTCTGTGACGGCTGTAGCTGTGTTTTGTAGAGGTGAGGATGTTGTGGATGTGGTCTATCTGCCTGTTTTCCATGTAAAAGCTAAACCCTGAGCTTTCGTTTGTAGTGTAAAGTAACTGCCTGTTCCTGGTCCCTCACAGATATTCAGGTTTTGATGGGCAGCCTGGTGTATCTGCGGCAGGGGATAGAGAACTCTCCCTACGTTCATCTATTAGACGCAAACCAGTGGGCGGACATCTGTGACATCTTTACAAGAGACGCCTGCGCTCTGCTGGGTCTCTCAGTGGAATCACCTCTCAGTGTTAGGTATACTGTGTTTCCCTTCCTTTCCAGACCAGGGACATAATGTTTTGGTTTCTATTTCTTGCTGAGGACAAAAGAGACGGCTTTTGGGCAGAGGTCTCCTCTAGCTGGTATAGTTAGAATTAGCTCTACCAAGGTTTGCAGAGGTTAGAACTCACAGGTCCCCGTGTGCTGCGCTTTACCCTGCACCTTTGCAGCTCAGGAGGAAGCATCCCTGGGCGGAGCTTGGCTTGCATGGTTTAGGCATGAGTGCGAAAGATGAGGATGGCAATCAGTCAGCTCTT
>NW_010421886.1:43880-53212 GCF_000710305.1 Buceros rhinoceros silvestris | reverse complement strand
CCTTGCCGACAGCAAAGGTGTGAAATCTGTCCCTGCTGTGGAACGGCATCAAACCCCGAGCTTTGGCCGCGATTCTCTCAGCATTTGATCACCTTGGTCTTTAATCCACACGTTACCTCACCTGCCTTCACTCCGCCTAGGAGTGGTGTTATGGTTTCAGCTGCCAGCATTTCCTCGTTGTTTGCTGGACCTCATTTGCCAAGAAAAAGAGGCACTTGCAAGCTCAGCAGCTAACCTGACAAAATGCAGATCTGTAGGAGGCTTTTGGAAATCTGAAGACGACCCAATCTAATCTCCTTCTACCTTCTCTGAAGAGAAAACTGATTAGCTGCTCTTTAGCCATGGGGTGTCCATTCCCCTCATAAACTGGCCTGATGTTCTGGTTTTCATTTCAGACACTAAATAGAAAATAAATTACATGTGTCTTTCTGGGTGAGATTTGGTACTTAGTGGGAGCTTCACAACATCTGTTTTGTTGTTGTTGTTTTTCTTTTGCTTCTCTTTTTCTGGTTTTTTTCCTCCTTTTTTCCTCTCTGCATGTTACTGTTACTAGACTTCTGTGCTTAGTTTAGAGCTCTAAAAATGGTCAAGCCTTCTGCTTCCCCTGTTTGCACCTCCGTCACAAACGGAAGCACATTCAGATGAATTGTCTTTCTCCAATAAACATGACAGAGTTTCCGTTTGAGGGTTTCGACAGGTATCTGAAACTTCTGTTTCTGTTGTTTTGTTTTCATCTTTTCCCTGTTTCAGTCAAATTAACAGCAGTCCTCTACGTTTTAATTGCTCAGGCATTGACGCTGTAATGCAGTTTTCAGTGCAGATGGCCAAGGGATTTTCAGTGGAGTAGAGAATCCCTGTTATTGATGCTCGGGCTGGGCGCTCGCTTTGCGCCTGGTGTGAAATCAATCGCACTGAAATGTATTTACTGGATAGGTGGTGTCGATACTCCTGTCATAAACAAACCATTTGTCTAAACCTTCCACAGGATTAACATGAGTTACACTCAGGGCTGAGATAACCAAAAAGCAAAGTGTAGAGATTAAAATGGCCAGTCGGAGGTGAGGAATATGTTTTTGTTTTAATTATTTTTTTTTTTAGCTTAGGCAAGAGATCCGTAGGTTTCAGGGACATCTCTCTGAAGTAAACCAGGCACAGTGCTCCTGCAGAAACATAAAAACAAGTATCTGGAGGAGCAGAGTGGGGAGGAAGGTTGTGACTCCTGGAGGCAATAAACCTCACACGAAGAGTAAAATAACTGCCAAAGAACAGAGCAGGGCTGATAGCAAGGTCAAATGCTGTTTCTCTTGCTGCTGATTTCCAGGCCTGTAGAACTGTCATCAGACTTAAATCCATCCAAACATCTGTTAATCTGTGGAAACTTGGTGTTCTGTAGCATAGTGGAGTATTCCAAACTGACGTGGTGAGTTCTGGCAGTGGGTAACTCCCAGGGCAGGCTGAGCTGCGAGGACACTGGCTTTGTTCGGTGGTTCACTGCCGTTCTTGTCACTGGCTGCGCTCTCCTTCCTTCGCTTGCCTTCCTGTGCCTCTTCTACATTTGTTTTCTTGATTCAGTGTAAGATGGAACGACACGGTTCTTCACGTGGTAATTACATAAATTACATAGTAATTACATATAATTAAAGGGTTGTGGGTTGTGTGCACGCGTGGGTTACATGGAAGCTCTCAGGCTGCGTGTACCCTTCCATAGCTGATAGCAGCCACCTGTGTAAGCTAACGTGATGCCTTCCCCCTGTGCGGCTCAAAATCAGAGCAGGTGGTGTAGAAAATCGGTGTAGAAGACTCAGAGCAGGGCTTAGCTTTGTGTTGAGTCCCAGCCCTAGCCCAGGATGCAGGGTTTCTGATAACCTGCTGCAGAAGTCGTTTGTCATACTTGAAGGGAGGTTAGATGTACAGGCCAGGACTGGGTGAAGTAGTCCAGCACACTTGTGTCCCAGTTAACCTTTAAAGTAGAAACATGGAAAATGCTGGTTTCCTTACAGGCACTGTCTGATAACGTTTCCTTTTTCTGCAGTTTTTCGGCAGGTTGTGTAGCGTTACCAGCTCTAATTAATATCAAGGCAGTTATTGAACAAAGGCAGTGCACGGGCGTTTGGAACCAGAAGGATGAGCTCCCGGTGAGTTGATGCCGAGCTATCCCAGGACACATTTCTGAGGGCAAATGCTGTTTCCAGGTTTCTTTTGTGCTGAATGTTAAGAGATGTTATCCGTGCCCACCACCTCCAGCAGCCCTGGGGCTTGAAGCTTCCTGCTGTACAGGGACCTGTGGGTCTCTGTCCGAGGCCGAGGGACTTGGCTGCTGCTTTCCCGTGTGTAGGTTCAGCCAGCAGCGAACCTGAGCGTGAATTGCCGACACCCACCTGTGCACACACACAGAGGACACTGATACGACTGGCTCCGCGGGCTGCCGCAGGCAAGGCGCCGCCTTCAGCAGCACCCACGTACAGGATTTGCGTAAAACATACGCAGAGACAGCCAAGATCCCTTCCTCCTCCTTGGCTGGTGAAGATTGAAATTCACTGGTGAAAGCACACACGCCCTACTCTAGATTCACAAGCAAATGCGTGTTCAGGTCCCTCAAATACAGTCATGGTCCTTCTGGCCCGTTTTATAGCCCTTTCTGGCCATTCCACCCCACTGGCCAGTCCCCTTCCCTTGCACGTTCCTCGTGCAGTTTGTGTAGCTCTGCTGACCCCTCTCCTCTGAGACCCTCCAGTTTAGCGTTCTTAGCTGTTGCAAAGTCCAGGTTTGGTCACAGTTTCCTGCTGACCAGTCAGTTAATGTGACTGACAAGGTTGTTTCTTGTTACTGTCTGCATGTTTGTCTGTCAGGTTGGTATCTCTCGGTTTTATTTGTTGCTCCCCCCTTCACTTGATAGCCTGTTTCACAGGGAAAATGTGACTCTGATCTTAACAGAAGCCCCTTAGCCTTGCACTGGATGTCTGAGATGTTTCTATATAGCCGGACAAGAAATACATCCCACTGAGAGACATTAACTTCCTCAGCTAGGCTGGGGCTCTGTCCACAGGGTGCTTTGCAGGGGCTCTTTGTCAGGCAGGTAGATGGAAGAGTTAGTGCTGCATCTGAGGACACGGGAATTGGGAGCCGGTGCGTTATGCTCCTGGCACGCTCATTTATATCAGCCGAAATGGAGCTCAGTTGTCGTGAAACCCCAGTTTCCCTTTATAGCCCTTAGCAGGCGTGTGCAGCTCTCCAGTGGCCTGCTCCTGATCTGGAAAGAAACCTATTTAGTGCAAAGTGGGCATGACCTGAGTTAGCATCTTCGAGTGTAGCTGGAAAAGATTCAGTTGCAGCATCGGTACGTGTGGTGAGCTGTGTTTTCTGTAACACTGAGAGTGTGACCTCCAGGTGTGGCAGACTCACACCCTGCCGTCCCAACAGGAGCGATTAGCTGTCGGATGCAGATCAGATAGGTCAGTTAATGCCTGCTTGCATTTCCTAAACCTAAGGGTCTCCAGTGTGTGCCATGCAGGCAGCGTGGGGATGGGAAGCCTTATTTCCATTGTGCAAAGACAGAGATTAAGAGCGCAGAAAGGTCCGATTTTGTTGAAGGGTGAACCTGTCAGAGCAGGACTGGTCAGAGCCAGGAGCTTCAGGTACGGAAGCTGTGATTGTTGCAGTTCTCAGCAGATTCCCGAGGTCACAGACCTGTTCTTTGCTGTGAGATGTCCCTTTCTGACATCGCTTCATCCTGATGGCAAAGAGCGGTGCTATGCCCGTGTCTGCTCTGTTGGTACCGGGCACAAATGGTTCTGATACACTTCATATGGACATGACATGTAGGTGTTGGGAGGGTCTTTCAAGAAGCTGTGGAACATGAACATAACCAATCCGAGGGGGTTTATCTTTCCTTTTATTACCCCCTCCTGCTTGAGTGAGATACATCATCTAAACCACTTTGGAAATCGCTGGCTGGGAAACATAGAAAGTCCTTGGGGTCATCAGCTCAGTTTTCCTGCCAAGGCGTAAATCTGCACTAAAATATCCCCTTCTCCCTTAGCAGAATACTCTGCTTTGTTGGGGATGAGGAGAAGCAACAGAAATCGCTGTTTTAAGATCACAATTCAGTATTTTTGGCAGTGAAATTGTCAGGCACCCACACAATGGATTTTGCCACCTTCACATCTGAATTGTGAGAGCCCTCAGGTAAGGGATAATTGTCCGGACATGTTGTTCCCCGAGATAAATTGTTAACGTTCATTTCTTTCACAGATTGAAGTGGACCTTGGTAAAAAGTGCTGGTATCATTCGATATTTGCCTGTCCCATTCTTCGTCAGCAAACAACAGATAATAATCCACCCATGAAACTAGTCTGTGGTCATATTATATCCAGAGATGCTTTGAATAAAATGTTTAATGGCAGCAAGTAAGTACCATCCTTTTATTTCAAGCAACATACAGACAAGGACAAATCTTGAGGCTAGAACACTGTGTTTGGGAAAATGGAGTCCATAGTTGGTGGAAGCTTGTTAATTTTAGAGAACAACTTAAAAGCCAGATACGTTGGGTTGATGTGCTGGAGAGAAGCATAATAAACCCTCTGATGTTGTGGAAAGTGAGATTACGTGAAGGCTCGCAGTGAGCAGAGTGATTTCCCAAGCTCTAAGTTCCGTTGTGATGTCTTACATTCGGAGTGGAGGTTTTTACACCCACAATTTTTCGTCGTGAGCACGGTTAGTAATACAGGGAGCAGCCCTTAAAAAGAATGTTAAACCTCTGGGAAAACATGGCTTAGTGGTTGAGCAGGTGGTGGAATTACCACTGTGGAAATACTCCTTGCTAGCTATCAGTGGGGTGCCTACAGGCTTTATGGATGGAGAAGATGGAGAGAGAGAGCAAGCTCTATGGGTTTCCTTGCGGAAGAGCCAGCGGTGATTTGGATTGAGTAGATGCAGCTTCTGTGGGGGCTGTCAGCTGAATTTAGAGCCCTGAGTTGTTCTGTGAAATAAGTGATGCTATGAATGAAAGCGTCGAGTGCTGTTTGCGTTCTTTGCCCTGTGAGCAGAGCCCAAGATCTGCCTTCACGGGGGACTTCAGCCGTTTTAAGCCGGTAAACTTGCTGCTACGTGATTTCTGTCCTCGATCACTCACTGCCAGTGCTTCCAGCAATCAGCTGTGGTGACAGCGCAGCTTGGGCAGCAGTGACTCCAGGGGAGCGAAAGGGCCAGGCTGAGAGGTGGGGGAAATGGATTGCTGCTACAAGGAATGCTGTAAGCAGGTGGAATTGCACCAGGGGAGCCCTCAGCAGGGAGGCCGGGCTGACCTCTTTGGCCATAGCCTGCAGGAGCTGACCCAAGCAGGATGTGAGGTGCCAGCGCTTTGGGAAGCAGCGAGTGGAACACATTGGTGCTGAGGAAGACAGCGAGAGCTGTTGGCCTGTTGAAAGCGACTGAAGCACAGCTAATCCAGAAGTGGAAATCATGCATTAATCATGAAGAGCAGCTCCTTGGTATTTAATCATACAGGGGTGCGTGGGTGAAAGGTGAGGAAGATATAATTAGAATAAAACGCGTGGTAAGGTCTCTGTCAGCTAAAGGTGACTTTTAATGGAGCCAGGTAGAGCATCAGGGCTTGAGAGCGCGTTTGTGCTGGGCTACAGGGGGGAAAGGAGGACTGTCACTGCAGACTGGACACCTTTAACGCTCAGTCGTCGCCTGTTACCACAGCTCTAACGCGTTGTCTTTGTCCCCAGGTTAAAATGCCCCTATTGTCCGATGGAACAGAGCCCTGGAGATGCCAAACAGATATTTTTCTGAAGAAAAGTTTCGTTATGCAGTTTGTAAGTGACACTCTGGATTTCAGGTGCATTTCAGGAGAATTAAATCACGCTCGTTGGGTTTTGCGCAGCAGACCGAGGACTCCTGTGTTTGTATAAGCTAATGCTACGGAAACTTTGCCAACGTTTAGTCTATCCATACTGAGTGGAGATGCTACAGAAATATTATTACCATAGGGCTTTACTATACTCTTGGTCTCCGTACCTGATCAAGTTACTACACCAGCAGCTGTCATTCAATGCAGGTTTTTGTACTTAATTCTATGGTGACTTTTTACTTTTTGAAAGCAGAAGTTGATCACCCCCATTTGTTTAATATCCTTCCTGCTGTTATTCTATCATTCTATTGATAACTGTCACCTTAGAGAGCGTTTGTGGACAAAGTTTTATTTCCTGTATCATGTACATAATTAAAGGTAAATACTTCAGAAAAGCAAAAGTTTGATAAATTGAATAGTGGTTATAAAACTAATCTGTATTTTTTTTGCTGAAAAAGCTGTGATATATTCTGAGCTTTTCTTTCAAACATTTTTTCAACTTTTACATAGAATTCAAAGTAAATGTGCATATATATAAAGTATATAAAATATATAGCCCCAAGGGGCTACCTGCTAAAATCCATCACCAATTTATAAGGGTGATGCGTGGCTGAATTACTGGAGCAGCGAGGGAAAAGGAAATGCTCTTCCTTTGGTTTCACCATCGAGAAGTGTTTGTGTAAGAGAACATCCAATAAATCCTGGAGTGGAAATGCTTTTAGTGGATGACATTTGCTCTCTGGCCTTTGTAGTCATGTTCTTTGAACTTTGTATTCAGGATTAGGCTATAAGTGTCATGTTGCTGTATAGTTTAATAGTCCTTATAGTGTGATATTTATAAACAGTTATCAAAACCAAATAAATTGTAGAGGTATTCATTGTTAAATGGGGGGGAAAGCATGTTCTGATGCAATCTACTGATCACGACTCTGCACTTGGCAGAACTGGGCCCTACATCGTATATTAGGAGGTAGCAACTTTTCTGTAGCTTGAGAACACTTTGCTTCTAGCCTTGTTTTTGTAGTAGAATATTACTGCCATCGCCACTTTTTCTGCTCAATTTGTCATATTGTCGACTGGGTCGGTTTGTACTCAAACGAGATGTAGCCCATGGCAGTTCACCCTTTTCTAGTGTGCATATCTTTGTATTTATTGCACTGTCCTACAGTAGGGCAAGCAGCCAGCAGGCATGCAAAGCTACATGTAAAATTCTATTTCTGTATTGTGTAGTTTCAAAGAAAGCCCCAGCATTCTGGTCGAGTGCTGACACACGGGTTGAATGCACTAGCACAATGCACTACAGAGAAGAGCGCCTGCGAGAGACCTCCACCTTGTGGACTGGTGTGTCACCTGCCGCCAGAGACTGAGCTGGACTCTATCGGACCCGTGTCCCGAAAGAGACATTCAGAGGAGCGAGCCAAGGCTCACAGATTTTTAAACTTTCAATGTGTTTGATACGTGTGAAAAATACAGGTGTGTGATTTTCTGCAAACCTTCAGTTGTGTTCACACTGGGTTCAAAACAACCAAGTTACCGAGTGGTAAAACCAACAATAAACGGGTGAGGATATTATTTTCCATGTAGGTTTCCTAGTCTTGCTGAAGTTGCTTTTAATGATTTCTGTTGGGTGGAATTGCTTATCCCTTTGGATCTAGATGAAATGGCCTACGAAGTATTTAAAAAAAAAAAAACCAACCAAGGCAGTAGTAGCAGCCCCCCTCCCCCCAAACACCCTGAAGTGTAAGTGCTGTGCCTCTGTTACACTGCTGGGATTTCGGCACCGCTGTGAGCACCGGGTGGTGTTAGTAGTCCCTCTGCCGCAGTCACTCAGGGTGCAAGAGTGGCACATTTATTGTGTGACAATAGGGTACAAATCCAACTTGCGTATGGAAGGGTGGTAACAGAGCGGTCCTGTTCCCCTTCTCAGCAGCGCGTGTCACGGACCCGTGGCTGATTCAAACCCTCAGCTGTTTGCTCCAGACAGTTGCCATTCTTCTCTGGCTGGCTGTGTGCTGACGGAAAAATAATCGCATGCAGTTTGGCAGCTCCACCAACAGATGATGCTCGCAGTTTAACGTGGAACGCCTACGTGCTCGCAGCAATGGGGGCTTGTGCTGGGCGGTTATGAAACACAGCTTGGTTGGTACTGCTATCCAGTTTGCCCCCTGAGGTGATGCAAGTCGTCTCCTACTATCCCTTCTCCTACGCTTCTGGTAACTAGAGAAGGTGCTTGCCCGGGGAAAAGTGAATAATACCCGGAGGTTTTCATACTCGAAATGTAGCTGGCACCTGATGTGCATCCATTCTCTCTTAACAGGTTTGAGAATATCCGTGGGGGAAAAGAGCAGTTGATTTTAAAGCCACGGCGGTGTCTGAGATCTCTATTACACTTTTGGACCAGATTGTGAAGCCCTCAACTAGTCCTTTAGTGCAGCAGGCGGCTGCATAGCGAGAGTAAAGAAACCCAGCCCGTTAAGAGCCGTATCGAGCTCACTGGGTCACTGCTGTGTGCTGGGCTGGGCTTGCACCTCCTCTGAAAAACATGCCGGAGCAGCAGCTCTGCAGCACAAGCGCCCCAGCTAGAGATGAACGTTTTGACCTTGTTGTATGAAAGGTTTAGCTTATAGGTGCTCCAGAGGTAGTGGATGGTTACAGATACGATTCCCGTAGCAGTGGCGTGTGAGTAGGGTTGTTTCTGTGTCTGTTAACAAACGTATTAACTCTGTTAGTAGAGTTTGAGTTTTAGTGCGTGTCTTGAACAGGAAATCTGCTGTGTTATGGTTCTGTGGGGTTCGAGTCTGGATTGTGGTGTAGAATGTAATCAAACCTTACAAACTAGTAGGCAGTGAAAACAGTACATAGGCTTTTTGGTCTCGGAAAGTGTTGAGAGGTACCGTAGTACCACAGCTGTCACGGACACAAAGCCCATGCCCTCACCTCCCCTTGGTCCTGTTGATGATCAGCTGCTCTGTGAAGTGGTTTGGAATTGAGGAACACCTTTTCCAGCGGTATGCAAGTCGGCATGGCTGAATAACCGATCTTCTCTCCTAAAAATCAGTGTTTCTCTGCTGACACGCTGTGCCGGAGTCAGATTCTGCCTGGCGGCTGGATTGATGACCGGCTGTGGAGGCTGCGGTGAAGCTGTGTGTTAAAGTAACGAGCTTCTGATCCCTGGTAACAGACCTGCCTCCATCCCGTCGCTTCCGTTCTTTCCTCTTAATGATTTACAGGACAACTGCTGTGAAAATTTAAGGTTGAAGCTGTTTATGGCTATTCAGGTGCAACTCATCAGGTTTAACACCGCGAGTGCGGGTTAGATTTTCCGAGCAAGGTTGCTTTGTCTGCAGCAAGGTTCTGTTTTCCTTTCTGCATTTATCGCTGCAGAGGTTGATTCATTTCTAGGATGAAAAAAATCTGTGCTCCTTAATCCATCCCAGCTCTTGCACTGTTCTTTTTTTGGATGGGAGACTGCAGCGTA
>NW_010421886.1:42663-43800 GCF_000710305.1 Buceros rhinoceros silvestris | reverse complement strand
CTTCGAGAATGAGAAAAGATAGTTTGAGAGAGTGGCAGCGATGGTCTGTAGCGAGAAAAGCTGTAACGTAGCGATGCGTTACTACTCTGCGTTTAATTCAAGCCCTAATATGTGTAAAGGAAGAGTGGTCTGCAAAAATGTGTGTGTGAGAGAGAAGAGCGACTTAGTATTCCGTTATGAGTTGACGTTTGCATTAAACCAGCCGCCCTGCGGGGAGCGGGGAGGCTGGGGGCGTCACAGCCTGCTGTGAGCTCGAGCTGCGTCCTGCTGGCCTCGCGTGCAGGCGCAGCTGTTTTCACAGCACACCGATCGAAGCAGCTTTCGCAGGACAGCCCTGTCTGTGGGTTGAAACGCAAAAGCCCAACAGCACAGTTCCACTGCAGACTGGTGCTGAAGCTGGTGGGTGTCGTGACCCGGGCTGGAGTGAGCAAAGCTTCCTGACTTCAGCCCTTCCTGCATTTCCTCTGCCCCGTGTTTATTTCCAGACTTGGTGACACCACTGGTGGCTTTTTCCTTCTTACCAAGTGTCAAGTTACTGCTGTGGGTTTTCCTTTCCTTTGGCTGAAGAAACAAAGGGATGGGGAAGATGCAAATAGCATCTCTGTTCGTCTTAAGTGTCGTCCAGGAGACATTTGCATGTGGGGAGAGGAACTAACTATACAAGCACAGCTATTTTGTCTGATGCTTTCCCCCCCTTTGAACTGAGAGTAAATGCCAGTGTTTTCCAAGGTTTCTGAACTACACAGGAGTTTTCCAGGAACACGGAGCACAAGCAGATGTGACAGGTCTCCCATGACAAAAATTGTACCTATTCAATTGATCCAGCGCGGCTCGGGACAGGGATCCGGTGATGGATTGGTCATGCAGACCCTGCATGACAAATAGATTTGGTGTCAGATGGAGCAGAAGGTGAAACCTCGTTACAGGAAGGTCAGATTTAACTGCTCTTCCAGAGATTTCTGTAATTCTTGGTTCTGCAGGGCAGCTCCCAAGCACTTGCACAGCATCAGTGTGAGGAGTCTGGGTTGAGCTTCGGTGCCTCCACTGTGCCAGGTCATCTGTCAAATACAGGCTTGGACAGACAAAGTGACTTGAACTGACCCATCCAATTCCTCGCTCTTTCCGGGGCCCCCCGAC
>NW_010421886.1:42284-42532 GCF_000710305.1 Buceros rhinoceros silvestris | reverse complement strand
TCCTCGCTCGTCCGGGGCCACCCTGACTGTGTCATTTACTTGAAGCTGATGTGACTTACCAAACCCCTTTGTCACTCAAAATATGTCAGAGAAGGAGAAGCGGGATGGGGCAGGAGCAGGTGTCTGACAAAGGCAATGGTTTCTGGATGCTGTGTGTTGTGGGGACACCTGATGACCCCCTCAGCAGTGACCATCCTGTACCCTTTTTTCTTTGTTAGTTGAGGTTGTGCTTTAACTGTAAATCCACT
>NW_010421886.1:26827-42187 GCF_000710305.1 Buceros rhinoceros silvestris | reverse complement strand
CCACATGGAGTATTAACTTCATTAGGTTGGTTGTCTTTAGCCCATCAGTTTCTGAGGGTTTTGAGCTACTCCCCCATTAGTTCTGAGCAGCTTCACACAGAGGTAACCATCAGCCTCTGAATAAATGTATTCCTTCCTCTTCTCTTTGAAAGTCATCCCACAGCTCCGACTCTTGCTTACTTCTTACCAAGTGGCAACAGCTGCCGGCCTTCGCCCTGCACCCAGTGCAGTCGTCTCACGGGGTGACCTGGGACCTCCTCTGCGCGCTGTTAGCAGAAGGCAGTAGATCCGTAGAGCCTGTCCAGCGACAGCCTCAAGCTGCTGCTCCAGACCCAGCTCAGCCCGTCCTCCTCCTTTTTCACAGCGCGAGCATTAGTCCAGGCTTCTTGCCCAGACATTGCTGCTCAGCCACAAACTCAGCGTGCTCTGAACTTGCTCAGTTTGCTAGAGGTGTCTACGCACCGTCTTGCTCGGCGCCGTGTTAGTCCCTCACCTCTGCGGCAGGGCTGGAGCTGCCCTTGGCTCCTTCCCTTCTCGCTGCTGCACTGATGGTCCCATCTGGTTACGAAGGCTTTGGTGCAAAAGCTGTGGTTGGGTTTTTGCCTTCAGTCAGTAGGGGGTGCAGAGGTAAACGTCTGGTGGAGAAAGTCCAGGTCTTGTGAAGCTCATTAAAAAGAACATTGTTCCTCAGCTCTGCCTGTAAATGGGAAACTCTCCGGCCCTTCTTGAGCTCTGGGGTTAGGTGGGAGATGCGGAGCTGGCTACGGCTGACCTCAGCTGGCAGGCGAAGCAAGGAGGAGCTGGTGAAGGAACCTCAGGCTTGCTTTGGAGAGCTATGTGTGTCACCGCCTCTGCTGGAGGGTCCCCTGGTGAAGTCGGTCTGGTGGTTTACAGCAAACTCCTGATGGATGTGTCTGCCTGTGAGCTGTATTTCCCCTGAAACTCGGGGCAGGGACTGAAGACGAGAACGTGCTTATTCTGGTGCACACCCCAAGCTGCCGCCTCTTGGTCCCTCAGCCCCCCAACCTCTGGCTGTGCAGCAGGCGCTGAATCCCAGCAGCTCAGTCCAGTGTCATCGGTGTCTTTCGAAAACACAGTTAAACTCCAGCGGTTCACAAATAGAAAAGCTCACGGAGGAAGAGGCAGATGAACCATTTTCCCCCTGGTTATGGTGGGACAGAGGGCAGTCCCACCACGTGAGCAGGTACTCGTGGTATCTCCCAGAAGCTCTGCAGGTGGCGAGTTGGATGTGCTTCTAAAAGCACCGGTTTGTGCTAACTCACGGGGTCTGTTGCAGCGGTACAGAGTGTTACTATTTCTGTGACGACTGGGTGCTACACCCCTTTGGTCGTCTAAGAACACAATCAGAGACCGCGGAGATCCTTATTTAAAGAGATTCAAAGACACAAAGATGAGGAAGTGAAGGTGACACCTGGCTGATAGCGAGTAAGAAGCTGAAAGCTGCTAATAGAGTTCAGAGAACAGTCGTGTATTTTGAAGGCCTTAAGTTGCGCCAGGGGAGATCTAGATTAGCTACGAGGAAGAATTTCTTTCCAGAGAGGGTTGTGCAGCTTTGGCCCAGGCTGCCCAGGGAGGTGGTGGAGTCCCCACCGCTGGAGGGTTTCACAGCCTTGTGGGTGTGGTGCTGAGGGACATGGTTTAGGGACCCTGGCAGTGCAGGGGGAACGGCTGGACTCAATGATCTTAACGGTCTCTTCCAACCAGATGATTCTGTGATTACAGCTGGTAAGAAGCCATCTTCTCACGGCTTACAGCTGGGCTGATGCTTTCCAGAAACTGGCAGGCAGGAGGATTTGTAATGTGTCTGTTGACTGGGCTTTTTTTTATGAGAAATGTCCCCTCTAAGGGGGGGACCGTGCTGTGCAGACAGCAGCATTGCCATCAAAGTCCTTTCCTGGGAGTGCTCAAACTGCTGGGACCTTGCTCCGCTCATGGTTTATGAACAAAGTCTCTGATTACCTTCAAAGATGAGTTTTCCTCTTTGGTTTCTCATAAGGTACCTGGTTTTGGAACCAGAGCTTGCACCAGTAGATACGAGCTGCCGCAGGCAGTGGAGTGACGGTCAGTGTTGATCCGGGTGTGTGATCCCTGGCTGCACGCTGCCTCCTGAGGGTTCTGCTGAGCAGGACAGACCCCGGGGCCCTACAGGAGCTGTGGCCCGCAGAGTGCTGGGGGGAGGTTCAGCACCAATCCCACAGAATCACAGAATCACCTGGCTGGAAGAGACCTTTCAGATCATCGAGTCCAGCCGTTCCCCCTGCAGTGTCAGGGTCCCTAAACCATGTCCCTCAGCACCACACCCACACGGCTGGGAAACCCTCCAGGGGTGGGGACTCCACCACCTCCCTAGGCAGCCTGGGCCAAGGCTTAATGACCCTCTCTGGAAAGAAATTTTTCATGATATGGTCAGTCTAGGTCTCCCTTGGTGCAACTTAAGGCCATTTCCTCTTGTCCTGTCACTTGTCGCATGGGAGAAGAGACCGACCCCTGTAGAGGGAGGCAGGAGGCACCCCAAAGCCTCCTGACTTAGACATGGGGGTGAAGAGGTCAGGGATGTTCTGTGGTTCTGCACCAGAGGTCAAAGATTGGCGGCCCCCCTCTGCAGCGGATTCGGTGCGGTGCTCGGAGGGTGATTGCAGCTGTGGGGGCTGTAAGTTTTGTCTAGATGCTGATTTCCTGCGCAGATGAAGACTACGAAAAGAAACCAACCCCAAACCCCGCCACATGCTGCTCCACCACCTTCCTCTGCGGTGTCGGGGGGGCTTGGCTGCGCAGACCTCGCTGCAGGGCGGGGGTCTGGCTGCACGCCGTGCCCTTGGCACCAGCAGCTGGCAGTGCCCCAGGGCAGGAGTTCCGCATTGCCCGGGTGTGATCCTGCTCTCCTTACCCCGCGTGAGGATGCCCTGTGGTTCCTGTAGTGAGGAACTCGCTGTGTGTGCGCTCATCTCACTGAAATGCCTTTTGATTTCAAATGCCCCTGTCCCGTTTGTCCCTGCAGGACGGACCTCTGCAGCTCTCACAGCGGCAGAACCAGCAATAGATACTGAACCTCTGCATCACGACACGATGAGGTCACTTGAACAAAGAGCAGAGCTTAACAGGGAGAGAAATGCAGGAGCCCGCCTCTGCCAGGCTGTCTGGGCAATGTTGTATTTAATATCGGTGTGTGTCACACGCCACGTGCAGGTGCTGCGCTGGAGAAAATGCATTTTCAGGAAAGTGCTTCCCATGCAAAGTGTGTGGCCTTTTGCGGGGAGGCACCAGCAGCTGCTGCAGCCGGATCATTTGTTCCACCTTCCTTCTGCAGAAGCGTTTAAACGAGCTGGGGTGGGAGGGGAAGGAGATGTGGAAGCGTGGAGACACGCTGCTGAAAGAGGCTTTAGGTTTGGGGGTTAGTTCCAGCTGCGGAGGAGCGTTGCCCGACCCCCCTGGGAGGCAGGAACGTGGCATGATGTAGAGCAAGGCTCTAGTGGAATGTGGAGACCCAGGACAAGACTGTTGGGAGCAGTGAGAAGGAGCTGCGGGACCGGGGAGGCAGTTCCTACTTCTTGTAAACTGTCCTGCAGAAGTGCTGGTGACTTTGTGAGTTAAAACCTTTAGCTCGAACTGAGTCCACCACAGACTCGGGGACAAGCTGATAATGAAACTGGTGCTCAGGAGGGAGAGAAAAGGCACGAGGTTTTGATTGTGTGGTTAGAGCTGGCTGCAGGCTGAGAGCAGAGCGATGTAGATACCAGTGACATGTTGCGGTGGGGCCGAAGGTTGGACCTGGTCTGCCTCGAGACGGGTCGCTGAGGAGATGTGCTCCACGCTGTTGTCAAAATGCCGCTGCCCGTCGGTGAGGAGGCTGCCTGCGCTGGGGCAGGGTCTGGCCCCGCAGGTGTGGGGAGACCCTCGCTTCCCTCCAGCTCTGCACCTGGGCTCTGAACGAGGTCACCTGCAAGAGCCTGAACGTGTCTTGGTGCTTCTTAGTGTCTGGGAAGTCACGGATGTGGCAATGCTAAGGCTCTTCTGTTGAGGTGTTATTGACAGCGTGTGCAGGTACATGTCGTCGTCATCAGGATCTGCCGGTGGTTGTTTAGACACACTCATCTAGTCCCTCTTTATTTTTTTATTAAGTATTTAAAAAACCTGTTTGGAACAACTTTGTTTCTCTCTGAATTTCTCTCTTTCCCAGCTTTTTTTGCAGAGGAGGGACTAGCAAATGGTTTCTTTCAGCCTTTTTTTCCTTCCAGGTTTTTTATCAGCCCCTTGGCAAGAATGTCTGAGCACCTCCAGAGCCGTCTTTATCTCACCCTCCTCCACAGCACCTCCCTGGCACGGGGGAGTGTTACGGGGCCCCTCTTGCGAGTCCCTGGGAAGGCACTTTCAGATAATTTTAGGCTGTGGTAAGCTGTAGCTGAACTCTGGCAACCTAAAGGTCAGGCTGGAATATAAATTGCAGGCTTTTCCCCCACCCAAGACTTCCTCACACACTCATTTACTGTCTCCACGAAGTATTTTAGCTTTCCTGAGGCTGGGAACTGAAGAAAGAAAGAAAGGAACGTCACTGAGTCTGACTAGAATCTTTATTTTTCTCTCAGTTCTTGGTTTGCGACTGTAGTAAGGAAATATTGACATCAAATACAGAGCTGAAAAACCAGAGCTCAGGGGAGTCAATCCACACGTCCCAGGTCCGTGTGCTGAAAGTCCTGCTTAACCAAAGCGAGTGAGTGACAAAGCCTTTTTTTTTGCCACCCAACCATTTCTTCCAGAAAGAAAGAAAATCCCACCGTCCTTGGTAAAGGCAAAGCTCCTGCTGCACTCGGTGGACGTGGGGCTAGCAGCAGCTCAGGGATGGCAAGAGGAAAACGGCAGATCTTAGCGCCCAGGACTGTAAAAACCTAAAGAGTAAGGCCCTTTAATCCATATTTACCTTCTCGGCGCAGCCTTGTGTTACCTTAGATGAAACACTCAGACTCCCAGGAGAAACGTGGCAGCACGAGCAGAGGCTGTGTGGAGTGGGGGCGTTTATTCTAAGTGATTTTGTAGCAGATTCAAAGTTTGGCTGCATTTTAGAGAGAGGCATCACATGCCCTTGTTCCAGCTAGTACCCTTGTTTCTCGTCAGCTTACCCCCGACACGTGTCAGCACCGGGACTGACCACTTTCTCTCGCCTGGAGCGCAGAGCTCCGTCGCTGGGAGCAGAGATGGCACTCGGCCTCGGGAATTAATCTGAAATCATCAGGATTTGGGAGGAGCTGTGCAGCCCACAGAAGAAGTCCTGCTTGCTGTCCGTGTGTCTGCTCCAGCTGGTCTCTCCGATTTGTCGGGGTGGGAGCGGTGGGAGCTTTAGAGAGGATGAAGGTGATGGTCCTACGCGGTGACAGCTCCCAAGGCTGTCCAGAAGGTGCTTACATATGTCGGGTTGGCATGCTGGGTTTCGCCTTGGGCTTCTCATTCGCAGGTCTGGGGAGAAAAGAGGTTTTGATTTACTTTGATGTGACAGGAACGAGAAGGCCATTAACGGGTGGCTGCTTCCAGTGCTTGTTCAGCCTGTCTGCAGCCAGGGACCTGCCAGAGCAGGCTGCAAAGTGTTCCCACACCCTCGCTGTGCTGGTGAGGGATCTGCCAATGCTTCATCCAGGGACAACCAACAGAAGGACTTTCTTAAGCTTCAATTAAAAAAAAAAAAGGGAGACACACACACAGACTCTTTTTGCTCTTTTTGTGATTTTCCTCTGACTTCTGCACACTCCTGCCCTCTCATCAAGCCTCTCTCCACACTCAGAAATGAAGGAAGGAAGAGGAGCTCGGGGATTTTTTGGAGCTGGGAATCACTTTTGGAGCTGTTATCAATTCACAGGCACTTTTTTGTGTTGCAAACCAGTTCCCTGCAGAGCGGTGTAAAAGGAGGCTTTCGAGCAGCCAGCCTGCTCCCAAAATCAGAGGAACTCCTGGCCTCCAGCAAGCCATGGTTTTATGCTGATGTAACGACTCGCAGGTTTGGCACTGTTTGCACTGAAGGTTAATTTGTGGTGGAAAACGAATCCTTCAGCTGCCAGCAAGAACCCCAGGCCAGCTCCTGAGGCCTCTTCATTTGAGCGACTGCGCTCTGAACTTCCACAGAACCTCATTTCGGTGAGCAGAACCGCTCCGAGCAGCAGGGAGTTCCTCTCTAAATAAAAGCTTAAATTGCTAGAACTAGAGCTGCCGGAGGAAAGCTGTCCTTGGGGAGAAGGTTTCCCCGAGGCACTCGCGACCCAGCCGGGGCGGCCGTGCAGAATGGAAGAGCTCTGTGGTGCATTTTTCCCCGGCGGGGCAGAACAGGGCTGGCAACAGGGGCTGAGATAAGCGAGGAATGCAGCACCGTCCTAACGGGGCTGCGAGAAGAGCTCTTCGCTATCGCGTTCCCTTGGAAAGGCAGGCGAGGATCAAGAGAGCGCGGACAGAATAAACATCAGTCATAGAAGTGAGAGGCTTTTTCAGAGAGGTTAAAGAAAATGCAGGTCTGCGGGTGCAACTGTGTTCTGATATGTATGGCAGCAGGTTGCACCCCAAGGAGAAGTCGCTCAGTGCCGCAGACCCGCGGTCACTCAGCACCTCACCCTTAAACCTGGAGTTATCCAGGCAGTATTAGATTCCAGACTGTTCCAGCAGGGGTTTTCCTGGTGACAGAGGGAGATGGGCGGGTTGGGGAGGCAGGAAGGAAAGCGTGAAAAAGGGGATTCCTGTCTGCCCTAGGAAACAGGTCAGCTCTGAAGCCCTCCCCCTCCCCACTGCTGTTCCTCAGGAAGGTCCCCCAAGGCTGCACGAGCCTCTCTGCTGCTGTCACTTAGTGCCTGCTGGGGAAGGAGAGGCAGAAAGCCGGGCTGTGTTGGTCCAGGATTGTGCAGGGGGGATTTGGGTTGCATGAGCTTGCATCTAGTCCATGAGCACGGCCTGCAGGCCCAGTGATGAAATCACCTGCACACGGGGAGGGGAGGGGGCGAAACGCGGTCCCCCCCGGCTCCGGTTGGAGCAGCGCGCTGGAAGCCCTTGCTAGTTGTAAGCAGGGGGTGATGTGCAAAGTCCTCAGGCTGCTGCAAGCCCCTCCTGTCTTTCCGTGGAGCATCTCCTGCAGTGGCAGTGCGCAGGGATTCGGGTTACTTCATATGGAGAAAACAAACCCAGGAGAAGAGCATCTTCTCTCTCTTTTTCGGCCTTAATTCATCACACAGTCCCCTCCCACCCACCATATATCAGACGAGGAATTTTTATGTCGCTTTTTGGCACCTGCCTGCTTTATCGCCTGAGGCCGAGATGCTGTGGAGTTTGAGAGAAACCCGTCAGCCCCCATCACTCACTCACCTTTTACATCTGCATCTTCGTGTTCTGGCTCCTAAAATAAAAAAAGAAAACAGTTCAGTTGGCAGACGCCAAGCCGCAGCTCAGCACAGAAGCGCTGCAGGGAGGTAGGGCTGGCGTGCCCCAGGCGAGCGGCAGAAAAACCACACTTATTTTTGAGGAAAGCCACGCAAGGGAGCGGTGCCGCAGCTCGTTTCCCCACAGTCTGTGTTAAGGCTGTTCATGAATTAAATTTTCACGCCAGTAGCTGTAGCAGGGTCGGCCAGGGAGCTCCAATGGTGAAGGGTGCGTGTTGCCACCTCGGTGACCTTGGCATGTTGCTGAAAATCCCCTGGCAGCAGTTAATTTCTGCAGTGGGTGAGGGGCAGTGATGCTGCAACCAAGGCGAGCGATGCTCTTCCCTTCTTAGCATCTCTGCCGTCGCTTTGGGATGTGTTCGGCAAAACGCAGTGTCCAGCCGTGAGAATCTGCCCCCGAGGGCTCACGCTGCCGGCTGCAGAAATTAATCGCAGCTAATGGCTTCTCACTGATGATCCACAGCAGCAGCGAGAGTCAGGGATAACTCCTTGAGTGGAGAGGGGGTCAATGACGTTGGGGTCACTGGGGAACCCATGGAGGGCTCCTGGTGACTTCAGAGGGAGCTTGGACCAGCTCTGGGTGCTCTGCTGCCTCCCCACCCCCTCAAGAAGAACGATTTCCCGTGAAGCTCATCCACGGTTTTTCCTGTGTGCCTTCCTGTCGCTGCAGACGGGGGTGATTAGGATTTTTCAGGGCTGAAGGACGCTGAAAAATTGTCCTTCTCTTAGCTGGGTCAGCTGGTAAATCCACCTCGCGTCAGCCCCGGGCTGCGGGGTCAGCCAGGACCTTGGTGGGTTAATTCCGCAGCAAAATATGTTGGTGTTCTGGCAAACGAGCTGAGCAGCTCTAACGAGACCGCTGTGACTTCTGAGGTATCAGAAAGTGAAACCCGCTTCAGCGGGTGGTACATGGATTTAGACACATTTGCACTCGCTGCTTGCCAAGGGGAACGTGGAGATGTTTTAAACCCGAAATCTGCCCACGGCACCGCTGCCTGCCCAGACGTGTTAGGGTAGCGCTTTCAGAGGGGCAGCCTCTGACCTGGCTAATGAAGCTGCTCGTTTGGTTGCAGCTCAAGCATCAAATTGATGCTCGACATCGAATTTGTGAGCCCCTTTTTACGCCCGATACACCGATTTAAGGATGGTGAAAGGACCAGCTGAAGAGCCAATACTGTTTGATAAATCTATTTTTCTTCCTTGCACTGTAGAAATTGGTAATTATTTCTCAGGCTAAGCCTGGTGAGAAGGACAATGAAGATTGTTTTAACAGCGGTCCTTCTCTGGGGTGGGCTGCGTTCTGGTTAGCGGGTGTCTGTGGAAAGGGGACAGTGTGAAGATCCTTTCCCCTGAAGACAGGGCTGAGGTCTGGGGCTACAGGAATCTCTACTGGGGGGTACGGGTGAGTCTTACGTTGGCAGAGCAGGACGGTGATGACCAGGGCAATGAGGAGCAGGAGGCAGGCGCCCGTCAAGGGAATCCAAATGAAGATGTCACAGAAGAAGTCCCACTTGTTGGTCTCTGCAGGAAGGGAGAAGAGGAAAGGTCTACCAGGTGCTCATGGCTGGTGTTACAGCCAGCTCTGGTGGAGCCAAGGGACCTGCCTGGCATTCAGCAAGGCTGGTGGTGAAGCAGAGGTCTTCCCCTGGCCCACCAGCAATGTCCACAAGAGCAGCGCAGGCCTTTGTTAGTGCTGCTGCTTCCTGCAGTTTCCAGGGAAGCTGAGGGAGGAGGACAAGAAGTTTTCTGATGTCCCCTGCCAAGGCTACAACCAGCCCCAGCCCCCAAGGCTTTACCCTCCCTCCACCTCTTCCTAGTGTGTTCAGTCATGAGACAAGCTCGTGCTTTCTGCATCATCCTCAGCCTTTCCTACACAGGATGAAGCTCCGGAGTTTAACCCCTCCAGCTGCGTGTTCCCAGTGACCCCACTCTGATGAAGCTCTAGGGATGTTCACTCTCCCCCATCCCAGAGTGCCTGCGGGATCACCCTCGGTGTCAGCGGACCAGAGACCAGCTCCTCCCCGCTCCCTCCCTGCAGCTGGGCTACCTGAATCCGGGGTCTTCAGGCAGGTGTAGTTTTTGGTGGTGCCATGCTGGGTGGTGGGTTCTGCTGTGGTGGGTGCTGCTGTGGTGGTGACTGTAAGAGAAAGTGGATGAATACAGCATACAGGGAAATCCAAGAAAACGATCTCTCCTGCCCTTCTGCTCTCCCACCCCAGCCAGGGCATGGCTGCTCCTGTGGCCAGCACGGGGCTCAGGTCTGGGGGGACTTCACAGAGCCCATCTGGGATGGTGACTGCGCCCAGGAGGGTCTCCCAAGGCCCAGTAAGAAGCTGCAGGCTCCTTATTTCTTGCTTTCTGCCACCATCCTCCAAAAGCCTCAGGACCCTGAGGCTGGTCGGACTTCAGGGACCTGTGTGAGGTGAGGAGAGTGGTGGCAGCCTTTGCTTCAGTCTTGTCCCTTCAGAGCCGTGAATGGGACGGAGAAGGGGTGGGGAGCTGATGCTGGGTCTGCTCAACCATCTTTGCCTTTGAGCAGGAGCGATACCACGAGAAACAACAGCAAGCAGGGAGCCTCTGGCAGGAGGAGTGGGGAGTTGGACACGAGATGCCCTGGGCAAACAAGCAGGGGAAATGGGCTTGTGGGGAAGACAACTGATCGGAAAAGGATGGAGCGGGAGGTACTGTGCAGAGGTAAGCGAGGTTAGGTGGAGGTGTTGCTGACCTGGCAAGAAGGCGGGCTGGCCAGAGCTGAAGTGCAGCATTTGGTTTTTGTTCAAGACGCAGAAATACTTCCCCTCATCCTGTGCCTTGAAAGACTTCACCACCAGCTGGTAGCTTGTTCCATGTTTCCTCACCTCAAAACGTGCCTGCTCATTTTGCTGGAAGGTGGCCTTGGACATGGAACTGATGAAGACGATGAAGTGAAGGGCCCCATCCTTGTCCTGGCGGATCCAGGATACGCCATAGTCCTTCTCGGCGCCCCCACACTCCAGCTCCAGCTGCTTTCCCATCTGGGGGTGAGTGCTGCCACGAAACCCGACCTTCATCTGGTACCTCGTGCCGTGGATCCCAGGGCAGCCTGCGGGAGAGAAATCCTTGTGAGAAGTGCTCGGGAAGAGCCCCGTCCCCGCCGGGCAAACCCTGCTCCCTGTGCACGGGGTGTGAGTGAGGTCCAAGAGGAGGACCGTGCTGTCTGGGTGACTTGGAGGTTTTCCTGTAGTCCGTGCTGGGATTGTGCACGGAGGGTGCTCAGCAATGAGCCACCCGGGCTTTAAAGATGGGAGCTGCCCCTCAGAAACACCCTCCAGCTGCCTTCGCAGGGAGATCGCCCCTTCCCAGCTCATCCGAAGTGACTCCCTAAAAACACCGACTGCCCCTTTTTCTCCTTGCCCCTCTCCTCCAGCGCCACTTCTCTGGCTGGGCTCCCTTTGCGGTGCTCCCGGTGCTGCTGCCGCCCCTCTGACTGCCCTGTGCTGGCTGAGGTGGGGCCGCCTCTGCCTCCACCGTTACTGAGCAAACCTCAAAGTCAGCCCTTCTGGTTTGCTTTTTATCTCCCCTTTAAGTATTTAGCCCAATTTCTTGGGTGCAGTGGCAGGGGTTTTCTGGCCCCTGCCAGTGAGGAAGATGACCAGCCCGGTGTCCATACTCACAGAGCCCCAGAGTGAGCAGGAGAAGCAGTGCAGGAGACCTGGCCATCTTCTCCTAGGGGTGGCTGTCCTCGGAGGTGGCGTTGCGGGGCAGACGTGATCTTTCTCGTTTGACTTGGGAGGCTGCATCGCTCTCTGGAGAGGATGTGATGTCACCAGGACCCTCGTGGGTAAAGAGGTGATGTTCGGCATCTGTGGCAAAAGGAAAGAAAAGAAACACATTTTTGAGAAATTCATTTCTAATCCAGAATTTGGGCTCATTTATTGCTGCCTCTTCTTAACGGTGTCTCGAGGGTTTTGTCTCGGTGACCCCCCTAGAGATTCGGAGGGATGATGCTCGTGCCTGAGGTAGGATGAGCCACCGCAGCCTGCTGTCCCCCCGCCGCCTGGGGCTTGCCAGCAGCTCCAGCTCCACAGAGGTGCCATGCTCTGGCTGCAGGCCCCAGGGTGTGTTTCCTGGCAGGGATTCTGCTGCCTTCCCTCGCGGGTGCTCGAGGGGTCTCGTGCGGACGGCAGCGCTCGCTGTTTTTTTAGGACCCAGCAAGCGAGGCGCGGGTGTTTCAGGGCATACCTCCCTCTGCACTGTTTGTCTTCAGGCACGTGTGCCGCTGACACGCCGCCAGGTTCCTCAGGTTCCTCAGGTGCTCAGCTGCTCTCTTTGCAAAAGCTGCTTTGTGCAAGGCAGGTGGTCTGTGAAACCCACCGAGAAAGCCCCATGCCTCCAGGTTTGTAGGGGTTTTTTTGTTTGTTTTTAACATCTTGTGTTTTTTTTCCTCTAACCACAGGGGCTTCCGCTCTGCCAAAAAAAACCCTTGTGAGCTTCAGCAGAGGGGGCCCTTGCTGCTGCCTCCAGGTGACCACTGGTACACGAGTACGGGAGGCGCTTCCTGGAGCTTTGCACATGCCACAGCAACAGTCTCACCTGACTGCGAGGTGGTGGGCTGGGGAACTACTCAGTTCATTGGCTGGAGCTTCCCAGCTGTCCTGAGGATGATTTTTTCTGGGCAACGTGCTTTCCTCCTGCTCCTTTGCCACGTTTCTCCTGGCTGTGCCAGAGACCGGGTGCTGCTGACTTTGATGCCTTCGCAGCCGTGGCTGCAGCTTAGAGAGGGGTTATGGTTCACGTCACTGGGCATCACAGCGTGCTGGTGAGTGAGGAAAGCTGCCCTGAGGCCTGCTGAGATGTGCAAAATTCATACTTCTAGGAGGCTGTGAGACTTGTGATGTCTTCCTGAAATAAAGCCGATTTTGGCAAAACAAAGAGAAAACAGGTTTTGTTAAACACCATTCCAAGGACCTGGATCTCAACATCCCATCCAGCAAACGTGAACATCAGGCTTGAGGTCGAGTCACCTCTTTGCACTCCAGCCATCCCCAGATGAGAGATGAAGTGACGCTACTTGTGTAGGCTCCTTCTGGTGTCAGTGAGCAGTTTCTTCTTCTTCTCCCGAGTAGAATCCATCCTCCCTTTACACTGGGATAAGCTGTTCTTGGGAAGCACCTGTCTTCACGGGCCGATGGAGGAACGTAGACAAGGAACTCAAACTATGGCCTTACCCTGTAGATGACTACAGTGAGTCCAGTGTTTTCTGCGATGCCAAAGTGCACTGGTTCTGCCATCCACCAGGGTTGTTGCGTGAGTGCCCCCTGCTTCCATCACTGTAACAACTCAGTGACAGAAAAGGACATTTCACAAGCGTTTTCAGAAGCACGTCCCTCCCAAGACCAAAGTAGGCGAATTCCTGATTCCCACTTTTCAGTGTGGTTCCGGTGGAAGTGAAAGTGCTGCTAACTAAGGCTGGATCACCTCTTTGTCAGGACCAGGCTGCCAGTCTGCTGTAGAGTGTGGATGCTTAACTACAGCACCTAGTGCTTGTCCTCAGAGGTGTGGTGATGGATGAACTGGGAGAACCTCTTCAGTTAAAGGATTGTCCAGGAAGGGCTATTGCTTTTCTTAATGGGGACATCTTTACCTCTCTCTTGTCCCTGGTTAATGGTAAATTTTATTCTGTATGAGTCTGGGGTATCAAAGTGGAGCTGGGTACCCCAGCCTGGGTACCAAACTCCTCTCCTGGGTGTAGAGGTGCCCTTGACCTGGTCCTCATGGCTCAAGGGTCGAGCTGGTTTCCATGCAAGGCCTCCATTTCTTTTGTCACGTTCAGACCCTGTGTCACAGGGTTCAGAATTCAGCCTGAGTTCAGAATTCTCCTTCTTCTCTTCATACTCTAACTTGCCGAAACGCTTTGCAACTCCTCGCTACACAAAGGTGCCACAGCCCCTGTCTCTTCTGACGCTTGCCCGTTGTGCTGGGCAAGGGCGACGTTGGGGTTGCAACGGCAATTATTTGACTACAAAAGGCTCCAGGCACAAGCAGGACTTCCAGGAAAAGCTTTGATTTAAACCCAACACTTGTATAAATGATTTAGGTCAGTTTATGTACATAGGATGACCTACTCCAAAACTGGGAGGAGTAGGTGGTTAATCCCATTAATTAAGGACTCTCTTTGACTTTAGCATGCTCTGGTTTGGCATTTTGTCCTCGGGATGATATTTTGCTGTCATTGCGGGCTGAGGACCTCAGCCAGATCAGTGAAACACCAGCATCAATAACTTCTTTAATAAATAATTTCTGTTGTCGTGCCACAGTTACGATATGAAAACTCGACCAGTTACTTCTCCAGAGCGTCATATAAGAGATGTCAGGAGACCAGATGGGTTGGTTAGACCATAGAAGGTAATTTCTTTTCTCTCCCAAACCTTCCAGTGAGTTTCATTTTACTTGTAGCTGAGGTTGCGGTGCTGTGTTTGCTGGTCAACTGCAACCTGAAGCTGCTTGTGACCGAGGTTTATCTTTGCACACTGAGGCCAGCCTAGGTCTGTATTTAATTAACATCAAACAACTGAGCAGAAGGAGACAGCAGCAAGGAGAGAAGAGACAGTGCAATGCAGGGAAACGACAGACTAACAGGGGTCCACCACTTTTGAACAGGGCTTTGAGTTTGGGATTAATTTTCTGTGTCCTGGCTCACAACCACTGAACAGAGCTATGGGGAATGAGAGGGAGCTTGGGGCATCGGAGCTGGAGGAGGCGCTGAGGTTCGGGTAGGGTTGGTTTCTTAGTAATTTTGTGGAAGGATCTCAGTGTCCTTTTCCTAGTGGTGAGAAACTCAGCTTCTCTATTGGTAGTATCAGAGATCACACGGGTATGTCACACCGCGACAGCAGGAGCACGTCTCAGGACAGGGGAGTTATGCTGTGATGGTGGGTAGACACAGAATGAGCATCAAATGACCACGCTCCACCAGGGCCGTTGTTCTCTATCTCATCACTTTCTCTCCTCCTTCTGAAGGATGTCCCATTGCCAAGCAACGATGGAATGTTGCTGCTGACGCTGCTGCTGGATCCCTGGCAGCGATCAGTGACGGTAACTCCGGGAGCGACACCCGGTTCTGTTTGCTTCAGCATTGCTGGTTCTTCCCGTGGTGAATCTTTGAAGGATCTCTTCAATAAGGAGGAACGGAAAGTTTTGATGAAGGTTTCAAAAGTCACTCACAAATCAAACCCTTTTGTTTCAAAGAGAGGAAAAACCCAGTTGCTGAGACTAAAGCACACCACTTCTCTGGTATGAAGTGAAGCTGTGGTTTAGGACCAGATCGCTGCCCCCCTTTTCTCTGTGAAGCTGCAGCACTAGAGGGGTTTGCAGAATGTCAAGTGCAACTGTCACACAGCAGGTACTCACCATCTTTCCATTGGAGCTGCATGTTTCCAGCTCAGCGGCCAACTCTGCCCTCTCTTCTGGGTGCTCTCAGCGTAAACACCACACACCTAAAAACGCTGTGCGCATTTTAGACCACAAACGCCCCTGAGCCCCCTTCTGTCGCTGTGCAGACCTTGAACCTGATCACTGGGTTGAAGCTCCCTTCGTGCTGGTACCTCAGCTGAGAGGTGATAAAAGACGACCTGAATACGTTACAAGTTTTCCTTGCACAGGCTTCCCACACCTGCGCTCTCAATGCTGCAGAGCTCATCGGTGCAGGCATTTGGAAAATCAGCGATCTGCGACAGCATCTCCTGGGGGCTGGTGGCAATTTACTCCACCAGTGCCACAGCTGGAGCTAGCAGTGGACAGGCAGGTTTTCTGCAGCTGCAGTCTCCTAAATACCCCAGACATTCAGTGCAGAACCGCAGCAAGATTTGCTGTTTTCTCACACTGAACATAGACTTCCCTCAGGAACATCTGTAGAGCTCCAGCTGAACAGCAGTTCCCGCAGCCTTTAACTGCTGAA
>NW_010421886.1:12861-26765 GCF_000710305.1 Buceros rhinoceros silvestris | reverse complement strand
GAACCGGGCTCATTACTTCACTTCCAGTTCCCACAAGTTCCTGCTGGTTTTGAGGCACTGTTTGGTAAACGTCCTCCTAGTCCAGCCCCCTTCCAGGGTCTCACAGTGCTGGAGATGGTGCATCAAAAAAGCAGCAGCTGGTTTAATGCTCTCCTGTCACCGACAGCACAAACTATGTCCGGTGTCCAAAGTTTCTCTTTTAACAGCCTGATCCCACCATCACTGTGACGAGAAGTGTGTGATTCCTCGTGCCATACCTGTCTTCCAGGAGGTACCACTCCCCCCCTGCTTGTGTGTCTGGGACAGTCACAGTCAGTCAGTCACAGAACTCTTCATGTTCCAAACATACCCTGCAAACTTTATTTCTGTGCCTGTGAATTTACTTGCAGTGAGGTATTGTAAATCAGAACCGCAGAAGGATCCTCCTGGACAAGACGGGGGCAGGGGAATTTGGAGTAGGTGGATGTGAGGTGATACACGCAAGGTAAAACCGGTCCTGGCTTTGCTATGAAATAAGGAGCCAAAATATTGCTGTTCAGGTGCTGGGAGAGGGCAGAGAGAGCAGGTGAGCTTTTCCTTTCTCTATTTTACAGTTCAGGGCACCCTGGATGCCTCTTAGAAGAGGAATAATGGCCAGGAAAGATGTTTGACCCTGGCCAGCTAGCTCAGCTTGAGCCCCAGCTGGGGGAAGGTGAGGAGGGACCCAGCTTCGGGGCCCAAGGGAGTTTGTACAGCAGCAGCTGCCTTCTCCTGGCATCTCCTCAGGGATGGCAGCTTGGGCTCTGCGCAGTGGGACGGGATCCACAGCACCCAGGAATATTTTATTTCTCTCTTTTTTTTATTATTATTATTTTGAAGAGGCTGATAGGAAATACCCCAACTTGAATTCTGCATTCAGTGCTGATGTTAAAGCATAAGATTTTGAGGCCCTGCAGCTGGGTACCAGCACAGCCCAGCACCTCTCCCTGGACAGAAGGCAGCGAGTTTACCTCGTGCTTACGCTGGACAGTGATTGTGCCTTGAGCTTTGGCCGAGCAACAGCAGAGGCTCTACCTGTGACCCGCCTGCGAGGCGGCTGCAGGACCCCCAGCAGCGCAGCATCTCCTCCTGTGGTGATACCTAAAGATATGTCAGATACGGTGGGACTCAGCTGCGGCTTCTGCGCGTGGTTCCATGTAACGTGGAAGGGCAGCACGCACCCAGCTCCTCCGAGGATGCCCTGCCTGTCTCTGAAGGCAGCTGCCCAACACCTCATTTCTGTGCTGCGTTGCAGCTGCCTGCAGGGCCCGCAGCCCCGGCTCTCCATGCTGGGGGGGAGCAACAGGAAGCATGGGGGGTGAGATCACACACAGAGCTCTGAGGGCTGAAACGGCTCCTCAGCCACCACCCTTCTCCCTCCCAGCCTGGTGGGGAGGGAGTTTGCTTGCACCCCGTATTTTGGTGCGCGACTCCGAGCTGGACGTGTTAACCCCAAGCAGAGAAGAAGAGCAGGATAAACTCCACGGCTTGCAGCGCGGGCAGGGTAAGGGTGGCTCCAGCACGCTCCCGGGGTGGAGGAAGGTGGGGGATGCTGCGGGACACGGGGCTGACTGCAGCAGGCAGGGTGCTGGTGCTTGGCACCAGCTCGTGGGCTTATCGCTTCGCTTTGGAGGCATCCTTCACCTCCCAAGTTCTGCACAGGGAAATCAGGCATTTTCTGGTGTTTCCCGGCAAAGCTCGAGCCCTTTAAAAACCCAACGTTGCAAAACTTCACCTGCAGATACCCACAATTTCTGCAGGATCGTGTTTCCTGCTGCGTGATGCGGAGGCTCAGTCCGCATCAGTCGGGCAGGATGGAATTTAGCCTTTACTCCTTGCCTGACCCAAAACAAAGCTCACAGACACCTGCATCATCCAGAGGGCTCCTAACCTCTTCCAGGAACTTGTTGGAAGGGTGGAGAGGGCTTTGCCCTTTGAGCAGGTTCCTTTTTCATATTGGCTGACTCCTCTTAGGGGGTTTGGGGCTTTTGTGTTAAATGAACTAAAGAAGTTGGTTGTGAGAGATCCCTGTTGCAACAGCACACAGATATGTTGTACCCAGCAGAGAAAAAACCCTGTGCCAATGCCATCATTGGGATTTTTTTGGAGTGTTTCACATCGGTTTTTAATTTATTAACTCTATCAGAAAATATAAATAGTAATAATGATAGTCCCCAGCTCAAAAACCTGTTGTGGTCCTGCTTCACACACTTGGTTATCTTAAGGGTTACACGAGAAGTCGAATTTCAGCAGAAAAAACGACTGGCTGGGGGAGGAGTATTAACCCTCCCGTCCTGCCGCAAAGATTTAAAGCATGGGGCGAGTTCTGTTCCATGTGAAAGATCCACTGGTGTGTAAACCCCGAGTAATCCTCCCCACAGCAAGGAGGCGGAGAAGCAAAGCACGGGTTTGTCCTGGACTTGGTCTGAGCAGTGTCGCAGTGAAATGAATGCTGGACTATCAGATATTTACATGTATATAGAATTCCAGGGAAGCTGCAGATCTCACCCCGAGTGCACCCAATAGGGACACACTGATCCACACAAATATCCGTCATTTCAGCAAATAACATTGGTTTGATTAACCAGAAATAATACTAACTTTATTTTTAATACTATTAAAGAAACTGTTTCTGGTTTATATAAACCTGGAAGTTAATACATTACTATTTCTGGTTTATTGGATGAAATGTGATAGAGTCCAGGGAAATGCGGGCAGGAAGTACTTATGCTGCCAGAAGGTCGTTTTTTGCTCCCCGGTGTTTTTTTTCTGTAGGTATCTGTCACTCTGTACAACTGTCGATGTCCATACAAAACTACACCGACACACAGATGGATTTTATACACACGAAGACGTGTAACAGATCAGGAGACAATGGGCGCTGTCAGTCTACGTGAGCCGGGGCTCCTGTGTTTCAGGCTCCTGCAGACGGTTCGATGCGCGACGCCGCGGGGCAGCGAGGGCAGCTGGGCTGCGCCGTGGTGGGAGAAGGTTGGCGTTTGTTGGCCCGAGTCCTGCTCGGGTGGGCGTGCATCGCGCTGTGTCTGCGCACTGAGGGAGTTCAGGACAAGCGAGGAAAAATCGGGGATATTTTTCATTGTTTTGCAGCCTCTGGATGTCTCTGGGTTTACACAGTGGCGGAAAAAGACACGTAGAAATTTCCATTAAGCGGGTCTGACCCGGATGCTTGAAGTCCTGCCGTGAAGCCGTTTTTCCTGCCGGGAGGAGACGTGTGCTGCTGCACAGGGAGCCCTCCGGCCAAGGAGCAGTCGGAAGGAGTTTAAACAGCACCCTTGGCTACCCGTGTCCCCTTTCCCTTGGCAGGGATCTCGAGTTTAACCACTTCACGGAGCTGTGACTCCCCCTCCCTCCGCTAGCATGCCAGCTCAGCTCTGCTTAGGACTCTGCGAAATTAATGTTTTACGTACTTAGGAGCTTTAAAATCAGATTATCTTCCGCTCTTATTTTCGGAATTAAATGTTTTCAACCAAATGTTTCCAGCTGCACTTGATTTACTTGTTTGTATTATAAAAACCACAGACCATCCTCGGAAGGAATCGAGGAATACGTTAGGGTGTCTTGTTTGCCAGGACATGGTGGCTGGGGTGACACTGTCACGGGTGATGCTGTCACCTGTATCTCTCCTTCCATGGGTCCGGGCACCACGCCATTAGGAGAGATGCACAGAAATATTTTCCTATTTCTTCTCATGGTGGAAGGATCCCTCTTCCCCCACGTGCCAGAACACGGTGTCCCTGACTCTTGGCCCCTCTCATCGTCATGCTCTCAGCACAGTGACAAAGGAGGACCCCTCCCCAAAAAAGTTGCAGGTATCAGGGGACCAGGCTAATTTTCTCAGACATAAAAGTGTCTTTTTTTTTTTTTACTGTCTCGGTTTCTTTCTTATATATGCTCTGAGAAAAGGGGTGATGAAATGGGAGGTGATTTTTTTCCACCAGCTCTTGCAGTTGTGAAAGCTGCTGCTAAAACCTCTCCGAGGTTTATTGTCTTAATGACGATGATGGGAACTTAACGACGTCTTAATCGTCTTAACGATGATTATTCTCTTGACGATGATGGGAATTACTACAGTTTTTTTCCTCGTTTCCATTGGTAAACTCCCCAAACCTGTGTGTCACAGCACAGGGAGGGTGCTTGCCTGCTGCTGTCCTCTCCTGCTTTCACTGCACACAGTCGACGGGGAGTTTGGGGATATTTTAGGTTTTTTTCAAATTATAAAAGAACAGTGAAGCCAAATTGGGGAATTCAAACACTGAGCAAATTCTTTGCTGCCTGTTACAGTTATTCACTGCTGGGCAGAGAACCGAGGGGTAAATCCCCTCGGTGATGTTGGAGTTGGGATAATCTGGTGGTTGAAGTCTACCAAGGCAAGATGGTGCCATCCCGGGGGTTTCAGCGGGGGTCAGACACAGCGGGGACGGTCTGAGCGTGGGGATGGGGCGAGGAGGAGCTGACCGGGCAGGGTTATCCCCGAGGCCGCTCACCTTCCCAGGGAGAGGAGGACCGCAGCCTGCCTCTCCCTGCCCAGACCCAGAGCTGCGGCTTGGCCGTGGGAGGTCATCTCCTGCGCTGGCCGGGAGGTGGGAGCGGGGACACAGGGATGGACATTAAGGTCAGGATGCCTCAGGCATGGGAAATGGAGCTGGGATTTGCAAAGCAGCTGCAGGCAGAGTTAAAAACCCTGGTTTTTGAAAGAACAGACCTTTGCTGATGGGGAATCTCAGAGGGGTTTCCTTAGAGCTGTCCTGTAGAAAACACCTGTGATAAAACCCATCTGCTCCCGGGGCGAAGCTCTGCACACCGAGAACGTGCAGTGCAGAAAAATGGTGCGTTTAGTTCATCTGAGCTTTCACAGAGGCTAAAATGTGCTGCTGGTACCAGGTGTGGGAGGCAGATATGCTCAGGATCCCCTTCCTGCAGCAGCCCTGGTGGGATGGGGTCTGGGGTCCCCCGCGGCCAACAGCCGGCTGGCCTGAGAGCCTGGGCGAGCATCACAGCCTGGGCCAGCTGGTCCAGCGTGGTCCTCTGCTGGCTTTATTGCTGCATCGCTATGGGGAAATGCCCATCACCCATGGGCAGGGTTTTTAAATTTATGCTAAAGTGGAGAGTGGCAGCTCCTTGCAGCTGGTGGGGAGGGATAGTACGGCCGGACAGATGCTCCACTGTGTCTGCAAGTTTTCACACCCATGTAAGCTCTTCCCACACCTGCGTTTGCCCCGACCCTGGGTTCTCCTGGAGCCACATGAGCCCTTGGCTCCTGGGCAGCTGTAAGGACACATGCAATGCGCAGGACGGGAGATCCCCACTGCTTCCCCAGCACTAAAAGTGGCTGCTGGCCTTCCCGCCCATGCTGGGGACAGGAGGCATATGGGCCACCTTCCCCTCGCACTCCCTGCAGGTGATTGATACAGCCTTGTGCTGGTGCCCATGTCTGAGCAGAGATGTGAGGCTGGAGATTCACTTGAGAGCAAGCAGCCACCGCCTGCGCTCAGCAGGACGCCAAACCTCCAGCCCCACGTCAGCCCTGCAGCTCCAGAGGACCCGTGTTAGCATCCCTGGGGAGCCCTCCCCTGCTTCTGGCATTGCGTTGGGGCTCAGCACCCATGGATGTCACCTGGGCCTGAACACACACAGGCATTGCTCAGGACTCGGCACACACGGGCATCACTCAGGGCTCAGCACACAGGGGCATCACTCAGGATTCAGAACACAGGGGCATCACTCAGGATTCAGAACACAGGGGCATCACTCAGGGCTCGGCACTCTCTGGCATTTCTCCGGGCTCAGCCGGTACAGGCTCAGGGTGATTCGCACCGGCCCTGCTGTGCTGCTGGGCTCAGAGCCAGCCCACAGCAGGCTCAGTTTGCTCTTAGAGGTGGTGTTGGCCTTCAGACTGCGCCAGGTGTTTGGCCTTGGGTGCATCGCTTTGTCTGGCTTTCCTCTCCCCCTCTTGACTGTGTGCAGTCTCCTGTGGGAGAAGATGCCCTCCCAGACCTGTTCCCCCCGGAGCTGTTCTTCTGCTTTAACTCTTGCACCGAGTGCAGCCACAAGACACCAGCCTGCAGAGCGCAACACTGCCTGATATATTTATTTGTATTTATATGCCTGCTCAGGACCTTTACAAGCTGTGCAGTGACCTGCCCCTGCTCTCTGCGGGTTGCTCTGTAGGTGCTGGTGAAGTTGTACCAACCAGCATCAGCAGGAGCAAACCTTTTGGCACCGGTGTGCTGTCCCCTGGGTGAGCAGAGAGGAGAGCCAAGATGCTCCCAGAGCATATTTCCAGCCCATCTGAATCCCCTCAGCACATCAGCCCCAGCGCCCCCAGTGCAGAGACAGCCACACCGCTCACCCTGCTCAGCGTCCTTTGAGAAGTGCTCCGCACGCCTCGGGGTCCAGCCTGGTCCTTTCGCCAGCCATCATATCGAGGAAAAATACTAAAGCCACGGCCCTTCGCAGGAAAGAAATGTCTGTCTTGCAGTGCCAGCCCATGCCTGCCCCTGTGATGTCCTCTCAGTTGTGTCCAGGCAGGGCTCAGCGCTACACAGGGAAGGGTCTGTGGCTTCTCCCTGCCTGCTTGAGGTGGGGGGAGCCGGTGGGATTTACTGCCTGTGGGTGCGAAGCCATAGCCTCCACCGCAGACCTGGGGAGAAACGGTGTCCATCAGTCCCGGGACCTCCTCCCAGCTCCCCATCCTGCTCCTGGGCTGTTCCAGGGCCTGACAGCCCTCATCATCCCCCAGAACCGGCAGAATGCTTACGGTGGAAGCGGTAGGCAGCGGGGACCAGGATCATCAGGAGGACCAGGATGCCGGTGGCCAGTGGGACCCAGACCAGGGGGCTGCAGGCACCTGGAGAGCGGGAGGGGACATGGTGTGGAGCTGCCACCCCAGCTCACCACTCCACACTCAGCATCACCCTGCCCCAGCAGCTTTGGGGCATGAAGGGTGGGGTGGGGAGGGAGTAAAGCAAGGCAGGTCCTCAGTGGGGGTGGAGGACATGACCATCACCTTGGGGCATCCCTTGGAGGATGCATTAAACCCTGAAGGCACTGCAGGGGACTCAGCAATGTGTCACCATAACCTTTTCGGTGGTGTGCTCCCTGGCATGGGAATTCACCGCGCCTGAAGGACCGGCGTTACCCCTGTGAGCAGGGGCTGCTCGCCCAGAGGACACCAGAGTTGAATGGAAGCACATCCTGTCCCCAACACTTGTGTATCTCAGGGAGCTGCTGCTAAAGGCAGAGTCAGCTCCAGCCAGAGCGGTGGGTTTAGGCAGACCTGGATGTTCACTCCTAGAGGGTCATGTTCTGGTTGCCCCCACCCTGGGACAAACTCCGGCAGAACCCTGGGGAGCTCTCGGAGCTCAACAAACCCCTTTGGCAAAGCAGCCTGAGCCGAGCCGGTGCCGTACCTTTCTTGTCAGCCTCTTTGCGTTTGGTTACACACCGCTTGGGTTTTTTGGGGAGCGGAGCCTGAGTGGTCGTCGGAGGCACAGGGAAAACATCAACTGGTGGGTGAGGAGGAGAAAAGAATGGTCAGTATGACACCGAACGCAGTGGAGATCTCAAACAGCAGGCAAGAAGGGCTGGAAATTTTCACTTCTAAAGCCAGCCCCATCCAGCGACCCCTGCAAAGGCCTGGGTTATCCAGGGCAGGGGGGGTGGGAGCTTGTCCTGGACCTCTCAGTAGCCACAGAAGTTACAAAGAGGCTGCAAAAGTGTTAATAAAACAATGTACCGGGGAAACTGAGGCAGAAGGCTAAGAGGGAGGAAAAGGAAACCCTCGAGCTACAATTACTGACAGACAACATCTCATCGGTTGCACAAAACCATGGGTAGGAGATTTCAGTGGCACGGAGAGGTTTTAAGGGATCTCCGGCTCTTTTCTGTGTTCAGTTTGCTCCAATCTTTGCTCAGAACTGGATTTTTTTTTCTGATAAAATGAGGGCACGATTATTGCGGTGCATCTGAATTAGAATGGGGCTCATTCACCTCTTTGTGAAGTCGGTTAGGAAACACCCCAGCAGTGTCTCTTGAGAGCACATCTGACTGCTGAAACTCCACTTAGGCAAAATTCTGGGTGATTCAAAACTGTGTTTTTTTCTGCTTCTGTCTGGTACTGAAAGTCCTACGGAAAACACTGTTCTTTCGCACGGAAAGATGAGACACCAGGTGCCTGGGACTTATCTGGACAACTTCTCCCTTACATTAGAACAGATTCAAATAAAAGGAATGTAAGGCGGTGTGTTTTATCGTGTGTACGAAAGGAGAAAAAGAAACCGCCCCGCAAAGCCTGAGTCCTCCCCGAGCACCTGCTGCTGTTTGGTTTTAAACTGGAGTGTCCTTGATCGCGCTGAATCCCAGCCCTGTTTTTCGTGCTTTGTTGGCACATAGATATGCGCCCAGTTGATAGAAACCAGTTCTCCTTTATCTTATCCCAGCTTTTCTTCGAGCCGCCAAGAACCCAACAGGAATCTCTCAGCCAGCTCAAGGTGCAGGACGTATTTGCAGAAAAAATAGACAAGCTGTGACACAGGCTGCTTCAGAGCCAGCAGCCGTAAGCCCATCTCAGTTAAATAAGTTATTTTTCTCCCTAAAAGCCTGCAAAGAAAGGGCTGAATCCAGCTCCAAACACGTTAACTTTCCTACATCATCTCCTGCTCTGTGGTCACGGGGAAATCTGGCCGGAAAGTGCTGCCGTGTGCCCCAGGTCCTGTAAAGCTGCACTCCCCCCTGCCAGCCGCAGGTAGCTCTGGTTGGAGCTCCCCAGTGGCAGCGGGTTGTGAGCTGTGAGGAATAAATCCCATTTCAGTCCTTTACGTGAAGGACAGGCTTGAAACTTGCCGTCAGACCCACCCTAGCCATGCAAGGCATGATGGTCTCTGGCCTCGATGCTGCTCGTGTCCTTGGAGGGAGCATAGCGAAGAACCAGGTCTTGGACAGTCCTGGGAGCAGAGCAGGGCACACGACCAGACTCTCATCCCAAGCACCACGGGGGTGAGAAGAGCCCAGGGCATGGGAGGGGGGTCCAGGGGCTGAGGGTCTTCCCCTGGAAACCCTAAACCACTAGGACCAACGTGGTGCTGAGGGCATAACCACAGCAGAGCAGCTGCTGGTGGCAAAAGGACTATTGCATGCAGGTCACCTAAAATTTAGCTTTTTTCCATATTTTCTGCTTTACCCAGTCTCATAGGTCTCCTCACCCCAACCTCACATTTCAACATTGGGAAGGATCCACCAACAAGCACCACCCCTTGCCCAGGGGACCTCATCGCAGCCTGCCAGTGGCCCTTTTTGGAGCCCTTATCCCAGCTTTTCTTCGAGCCGTTGGGTGGTACGTACCCACACGGAGCTGTGTTCCTCTGCCCAGGAGGAGCTGGGAGGACTGGGCGATGGAGCAGTAATAGGTGCCGTTGTCCGAGGGATGGAGGTGGCTGATGTGCAGGCTGTAGGTCTTGTGGGAACTCCCCACAGGGACACTAAACTTGTCCTGTCTGATGTCTGCACCGTACGTAGCTTTGCCCAACGGGTTGGAAAACATCAAGAACTCAAAATCTTGTCTCTCTTGGCTCCAGCGGAACCAGTACACCCCAACATGCTCCGTCTTCAGCTCACAGGGGATTTCTGTTTTACTGTTAGTTTTGGCTAAAATATGCTCTGGGGTCTTGGGTAAAAGCAGATTTGTGCAGAAACCTAAGAAAAAAGAGACAGGAATACTTAGTTACTATTCTTTTTTCATTATTTTTCTTTCATGCTGAGTACAGATTTTCTTTGCAGGCTTAGTAAGACTGTGTAGTCTCAGACCAGGGCATCACACGAGCGAGAAACAGGAGCATCTTTATCAAGATGCACCCGTACGCCCTCAGAGGCCTTTTGGGGTTCCCCAGCTGAATTTTGGTCAATCCCAGTCATACAGGTAGAGTTTGCCCTGTAAGCAGCCACCTCGGAGGAAGCTCAGAGCAGGGAGAGGGATGGAGGGATGGTTCTGAGGGGCTCCTCGGGGCTGTGTGTGCAGAGAAGGGCATCCCCACCTGCTCCTGTGGATGGGCATCTCCTGCCCTCCTTTTCTTTCTCATTTTTTGGAGAGGCTTCACCTCTCTTTCAACAGATTTTTTTTTTGAGCCCCTTATTTGTCAGAATTTTGTTCTAACTGATGCAACACTGACAAACTTCATCTCAGGTGCAGAAAAAGTCTGAAGACCATGCAAAACATCCCAAAATGAGCCAATTTGGCATTGGTTTTCAGACAATATTATTTTCATATGAATTTCGAGCCCTGGGGAAGCAGACAGAGGGAGGGGTAGTGGTGGGGTTGAAGGCTTCGTGTCGGCATCACATCACTGTTGTTTGGGCTCTGCAGCTCCTGTGGACATTATCTGGGTTGCGTTGGGCCCGGGCAAATGTGAGCGGTGTCTGTGTGCAAGTGAGGACGTGTCCTTGTGAAAGGGATAACAGGTGACTTGTGATGCCGGCTGGTCAGCAAACAGCCCCACGATGCTGCAGATAATCCCAGAGGGAGAGAAAAACAGCTCTGAAGATAAGGATGCTCTCGCTTCCCCCGTCCGTTTCCCAGGCGTGTTTTAAAGCTGTGCAAAAAGCTTTTAATTTTTGGCTTTTTTTGCCTTAAAATGTCCCTGTTCCTTCAAAATCCTGAAGCTGCCACAGTAGCTGTTGCAAAGAGCCTCGTGCAGCCTCGCAAATCCAGCGGTGTGGAATCGGTTTGCACAACCAGAAGAGCACCTGAAGCCATCTCCACGTCCCATGGCCCTGATGCCCATCATGTCCCCGAGGGGGACAGAGGACAGGGTGCTGGTGACTGACAGAGGTCCAGAGCCTTCCTCTGTGCCCACAGTGATGGCCCTGTCACTGCCGGCGCACTGCAGAGATGAGGGGCTTCAGCCCTAATATGGCAATGCAGAAATGCAGCCACAGCATTTCACCGTGGCCGCCGGCTCCGTGACAATAAACATCTCCTTCTTAGTAAAATACTGAATTTTCAGGTTTTGGAGTGCAATCCTCTCAAACTCTGCTCTGGCAAAAGCCTGGGTGGGTTTTTTAGAGGATGAAATACGTGTAGCCATGGCATGGTGGCTTCAGGGTCTCCTTGGCTGACCTGAGGTTAAGCTCTGCTGGGCGTGGGAAACGTAACCCCCCCTGAAAATCTTTTCCTTGAGCTGCTGGACCGAGTATTAGATGAACCAGAAGGGATGAGAAGGCATCCTGGAAAGCGTTCAACCCAGATCTCAGTAGCCAAACTCCAGTGGGGTGAGCAGGAACGGGGCCAGAGCAGAAAAGCTCATCCTCAGTTCCACCTTCATCCTCCAAAACCTCCCTGGTCCCTTTCATGGTGTATATACTCGCAGGGGACCACAGGGAATCAGGGTGGGATAAGTTTGTTTCCGCATGCTTCGAGCCTGCAGCAGCTCGAAAATGGTCTCTTTTCGCTTTGCACATTCCCTTAGCAAACTCTAATTGATTGGGTTTTCCCCAACAGAATAGAACAGAACAGAATATTTCAGTTGGAAGGGACCTACAATGATCATTGGGTCCAACTGCCTGACCCCTTCAGGGCGACCAAAGGCTAAAGCACAATATTAACAATATTAGTATCATTAATGTTAATGATATCATTAATATCATTAATGTTAATGATATTAATATCATCAATCCAAAATTATGCAGTGATGGGTAATAATATCCTGTAGATCTCTGCTACGCTTGTATACTTAAACTGCCACCACCCAGATGGGCAGGAGGCAGAGGCTCCAGCATGATTTTAGGTGACCTCAACCCTTAGGAGACATGTCCCTCTTACCTGGGATCTGGAGGCAGAGGCAGAGATGAAGCCATGGCCGCGCCATGGCCATGGAGTCAACGACGGAGGGGTTTTGTGCCAGCTCCCACTTTCGAAGCACGGTCACCTCTTGGCGGTCGGGTTGGCTTCACCTTGGGAGGTTTTCCCCCGTCTCGGTGCAGATGTCTCACCAACAGCTGCCAAACAGCATCTGCTGCGACAGTGCCTGGAGACTCAGCCCAGAGACTTCTTTGCTGAGCCCTCAAACCAGGTGTGCGTTAGGGTGGCAGCCCCACGGGCTTCTCCAGCACTGCACGGGATCTCCTCAAACCCTCTTTGGAAGAGTGAAAGGAAAAATCACTGATTTTTAATTACCATTTCTTCATATTTCATCCCCTAGCTTTTCCTCCTTCTTTTAATCTCGCTCCATGCAATTAAAAAATGACAAGTGTAGGAGCTTGAAATTAAAAATAAAACCAGGAAAGGATGAATTTGGGCTGATTTCTCCTCTGTTGAAATCAAAATGCATCCAAAATAAGGAAAAGATGAACTTTGAGCTGTGGGGTTGTTTTCTTCAGCAGCATCTCTTAGTGGGAGGTGTTTCTCTCCAGGCCTGGAAAATGCTGAATGTCAAATTATCTCACCCTACCGCAGAGACATGAGGCATCTCAGAAAACTTTGAACCCAAGAGCAAGAAACCTCAAACAAATTCAGTGGCTGAAAAACCACAAAAGTAAGGAAATTCTGCTGGGCTGCCCAGCTCAGTGCTTGGCTAGCTGCGATGCTGCACGGCTCACATGCAGAAATGTTGAAATTGATAAAAAATAGATAAATGTTGATAGATAAAATATCAGAGGGGCTTTGAAATGCCTTTGGGAGGGAGAGAGGTGAAGTGCTTGGGCTTTAGGATTCAGAGGGTGAGATACATGATGTGAAAATATAGGGGTGAACTGCTGTCAGCAGCCTTCAGCATGTCCATGTTTGGGGAAAAAAGTATAAATTATTTTTAAATTTTATTTATCTACCATCCCCCTGGCTGCCAAGACGTTTTCTTCTGCGCCCTCCTTGTGCAGATACTTGTGGTCCTTTCAGAGCCTCAGCATCTCCCCAGGCCTGCCTCCCCGGTGAGGGGGATTTCCCGAGGTCTCCGGAGGGGGGGTCTCAGGTGGGGACACCGAGACACCTCCCCCAGGGCTCGCGTTGGCGGATGAATAGGAAAAGCTGCACCTCGTGCCGCGCAGCTTTTTGGTCCATTTTGCACCAGGTTTTTCCATGCTGCTGTAACACATCCCCTCCCCATTTCGGTGTAAAATAATTTCCTGCCCGAAGCAGGCTGCTAACCACCACACGCCTTGCGGCGGGCTGGGCTGCGAGAATTTAGGGTCGGCTGAATCGCTCCTTAACTCTTTCCGGGCAGGAGGAACTCATTTCAGAGCTTTCAAACTCATTTCAGAGCTTTCAGACGCATGTCAGTGCTTTTAAGGGCTCGTTTGTGGCGCTGAGCCCCCAGCACAGGGTGCAGCAGCCCTTGCTTCTCCCTGCCTTGCCTCTCCCCTCCCTCTCCGACTGGGACCTCTCCAGAATGGAGTGCAGGCACCTCTTTTTGGGGACAGGCTGCTTAACACCAGAGATGCCCTTGCAAGTGAACTTTCCCTTTATCCCGGTGGTGAAGTCGATGAGCTGAGCCAGACATCCCTGGCTGCTGCAATGGCCATGTCCCCCTTTTCTCACTGCTGCTGTCACCTGGAGCATCTTCTGGCCTCTTGGCCAAGACCAAAGTCACCGTTACAGTCTTGGACATGGGGCGTGTTACACTGGGCACCAAAAGATGCTGCAGGGCTGGTGACAGTGGGTCGTCTGAGTGGGTATTCCAGCTTGGAAGGATTCCAAGGGCAACACTGCAGCTTTGGAGATGTTTCGCCACAGCTTTTTTTCTCTATAGGGTGTCTTCTATGGAGAGAAAGAGGAATACCTGCAGTGTAAAGGCATAGTGTGCGTGCTGGAACAGGGATCAATTTCTCATTTTTTTTGAAGCTGCTGTTTATAGGCAGTTGAGCTATTTACTGGCGGCCAA
>NW_010421886.1:10881-12700 GCF_000710305.1 Buceros rhinoceros silvestris | reverse complement strand
CAGCCCATCGCCGACAAAAATAAAAGCGTGGTGGGAATGTGCCAGAGAGCAGCTGCTGTTTAGAACATCCCTGCATTGTTTGGGGCTGCCGTCCTGGGAAGAAAGTAGGGGAGGAAAAGAGGCTGTTAGCTGCACCGGTCTGTGACACAAACAAGATTCGCGGTGACCTTGTTGGGGTACAGCAGCTCCTCATCACGAGTGTTGGGCTCACGGCTGGGCCAAGACGGGCAGGGGGGAACCGGTGAATTTTGGTGTATGTAAGTTATTCGGCTGCACAATTTCTCCTGGGAATTTATTCTTTTTCTGAAATGAAAGACAACCCTCCCAGTCCCCAGCACAGCCAGCTCCTTGCCCCATCTTGGTGCTTGCCCTGTGGGTCTTCTCCCGGCCCGTTCTCAGCCTGCCACCTCACCGTGCTGACAGCAGTTCCCTGTGCTTTTGCCTGCCTTGTTACAGTTGGATTCTTCACCCCGGGGTGGGTTTCTTACAGCAAAATGTTCACTTTCGGGGGGTTGGAGCAAAGCATCGGGGTACAAAAAGGGGTCTACAGACAAGAAGCAGGACCTGGCTCCTCAAAACCTCCCGTGCTGCAGCAGAGGTAGTTGCAGCTGGGCTGTAAATGCCAGTTGCCATAAAAATGAGGGGAAAATCCATTCGCTCTGTGCTTCCTGGGACACAGGGGCTGATCCCGGCCCGTTCTCAGCCTGCCACCTCACCGTGCTGACAGCAGTTCCCTGTGCTTTTGCCTGCCTTGTTACAGTTGGATTCTTCACCCCGGGGTGGGTTTCTTACAGCAAAATGTTCACTTTCGGGGGGTTGGAGCAAAGCATCGGGGTACAAAAAGGGGTCTACAGACAAGAAGCAGGACCTGGCTCCTCAAAACCTCCCGTGCTGCAGCAGAGGTAGTTGCAGCTGGGCTGTAAATGCCAGTTGCCATAAAAATGAGGGGAAAATCCATTCGCTCTGTGCTTCCTGGGACACAGGGGCTGACTTTTGGGATCGGGGAGGCTGCTCAGCCTCCAGCCTGGTCCAACACAGTCAGTACTGCAGTACCTGGAAACAAGAGCCTGGGGATGGCGGGCTGCTGGGTGGAAACTCCCCAGGACCCAGCCAGTCACGGGTGAACAGGTTTTGCTTTAAAAAAAATTTTAAATGATTTATTCCAGGGAAGAGTGTAGCTTCTAGAGTGTTTAGTTAAGGGGGGGAAGTGGTGATGAACACGACAGCATTTTCACTGAGTAAGACGAGTAAGAGGAGTAAGATGAGTAAGATGTACAATCTCTCTTAGTGTAATAGCAGAAAAAAAAATCAGGTGGCTCAAGTTTTCTTCTCTAAACTGCTCTGAGCTCAGACGTGGTTTGCAGGGTGAGGTTGGAGGGGTCCATCTGCCTTTGCAGGTGCACATTTACAGCTGTACTTCAGCTGATGCAGCACCACCCTGGAGGTCCCTGACAGGTCATGGGGTACCCCCAAGGCATCTGCCAGCATGCTGTGGGCTGGTTTGTGGTGTGGCAAAACGCTGCTGCCGAAGTCCAGAAACCAAAATGGATCTGAACTAGAAATCCTCTGGATTTTCCTCCCATCTCCCCTCCCTCAGCAGTTTGTGCTTGGAGGGGAGTCTGAGGGGATGGCGTGTGTTTTAGGCGTCTGTGTGTGACGTCCCCCCAGACCCCAGGTGCTAACAGTGTGTGCAGCAAGTGAGGGGCCGTTGGGGACTTGGGGAGGATGGATGCTGAGGGGAACAGGCTCCAGCTCTCCCTCTTCAGGACACTTGGTGCAAACAGAGGATAGCAGGAGGGAGCGGTGACTACTCCTGCCC
>NW_010421886.1:10021-10809 GCF_000710305.1 Buceros rhinoceros silvestris | reverse complement strand
GGAGCGTGACCTCCTCCTGCCCCCCCCAAACAGATAAGGGGCAGAGCAGCTGCTCCCGTGTGGTTTCAGCTTCTCTAATCAGTGCCGCAGAGGATAAGGAAAGACAAGGAAGATGTCCTTGGAAAGATGGGGGGGATGCAGCACCTGCAGGAGGGAAGGCCACCAAGAAAGTAAGCAGAGGCGTTATCAGACCCAAACAACGACCTGCCACGGCTATAAAAACCACCGGGTTGAGCCCTCAGGACTGTCTTGTCCCTAAAGGTGTGGAATCCACGGAGCTCTGCGCGACCGTCTCCAGGCCGCTGGAACCGCCTGGACATCCAGCCATCCATCCCAGCCATCCCCATCACCAGATTGGTGAGATCTTATTACGCCTCTGCTTCGCTTTGCCCGCTCCTGTGTCCCTTCCCCGTCCGCTCCCCGGGAGCCAGCGGGCCGTGGCAGCTGCCTGCTCGGCCGCGGCCACCCATCCCCATCTTCCCCTTCCCTCACTACCGGGCTCGGCATCCCCCGGGGGGATTTCCGGAGGGGTGGGTTGCGGGGTCGCAGCTTTCGGTGGTGCTGGTGTTATGGTAGCTTTGCCCCGAGACTGAGCCGTCTCGGATCGCGTTCCCATCACTATGATGAGCGACATCGTTAGCAACTGGAAGCTGGAGCAGTTTGTGCTCCAGAAGTGTCTCCCCCCGGTGTGGTCCCCGGGGGCCTTCCAGGGCCCCGAGGCGTACCAGCAGCTGTGCCAGCAGTGGGAGAGCTGGTCAGAGGAGGCCAAAACGCCCAAACCCACAAAC
>NW_010421886.1:8816-9894 GCF_000710305.1 Buceros rhinoceros silvestris | reverse complement strand
GTGTTGTTGATGGTGAGCAGGGAGTTGTCCAGGTTGCTGAAGGAGGCTCTGGACAACGTGGAGAAGTTGGAGCAGGCCAAGGGCGAGCTCAAAATGCAGGTAGACAATCTGCGGGCAGACGTGCAGGGTTTGTGCGGCGACTCTCTGCGGAGCGCGGTGGAGATCAGTCGGCTGGAGAATGAGCTGGGCTGTGAGAAGCAGAAAACGGTGGAGCTGGAGAAGGAGGTTGGCAAGTGGATCGGGGAGACCCAGGATGCGCAGAGCGCGGTGCGGGCGGTCCTGCAGGATGTCCAGCGGGATCGGGGTATTGGCCCCGATCACAAGATGTGCCACGCCAAGATCCAGGAGCTGCAGGCGGAGCTGGGGGTGTCGCGGGGCATCGTGGCCGCCATCCAAGGCAAGAGGAGCCGGTTTGGGACCAGTGAGGGGGAGGACTCCCTGGAGCCACACCCGCCCCACTATGACTATGAGGGTGACGTGTGGGGTGCCAATGGCCCCACCAGGCCATCCCCCTACGCTCCTCTGCGGGAGGAGGTGTGCCAGCTGAAAGGAGGGGAGGAGGAGGCTTCCAAAACTAAAAAGAGCCCCCCCAATGAGCCGGCCAGTCACGGCCCGCTCCAGGCCATAGACACCAACAGGGCTGTGCTCTGGTTCACCCCCGAGCAGCTCAGGACAGTAGGGAAGATGCTGGGGCCGTTGACAAAGGAGACAGCAGTCAACTGGCTGTCCAGGGCGCAGCGGCTGCCCAGGAGCCAGAGCGGCAATGTGGCGAGTGACCTCATAGACCTGGTGAGGAAGTGCATGAAACCAGATGATTTTGCAGCGCTGCCAGGGGATGTGCAGATGGGCAACGTCCAGGACATCGGGGAGGTCCAGCTGGCCGTGCTGAAGGTGTTCTTCCCAGAGGTCAACCCCTTAGTGCTTTTCCACCAGGAGAAGCAAAACCCCGAGGAGCGGCCGGACGCCTACGTTAACCGTAAGAAGATGCTCTACCAGATGGCCGGGCTGCCTGGCTCCAAGGACTCCCCCCTTGATTTCGACAGGCCCGAATTCAAGGAGCCGCTGGTGGTGGGGCTGC
>NW_010421886.1:6847-8750 GCF_000710305.1 Buceros rhinoceros silvestris | reverse complement strand
CCTTGATTGCGACAGGCCCGAATTCAGGGAGCCGCTGGTGGTGGGTCTGACCCCACCGCTGCGGGTGATTGCTGGCGGGGATGCGGCCAGAAAGCCGCTGTTGGGGCTGGAGCAGATCCTGACCCAGAACTTTGAGCTGCAAAAGCAGGCATTCCCGGGGTACATGCTGGGGGGGAAGAAAGGGAAAAACTCAGCCGTGTTCTTCCAAAATGCGGGAGTGAGAAAAATGCAAGGAGACAACCGAAAAGATTTCGATGGCAAAGGTGGTTTCGGGAAGGAGAACCAGCAAGGGCCGAGGTTTCAGAAGTCCAACTCTTGGCGGGCCGAGCTGAGGAAGCGCTTGATAAAATACGAGAAGCAGGAGGATATTGACGGCTTGCCGGACACGGAGCTCTTCCAAAAGCTGGCCCTGCACGAGGCCAACAAGCACAGCAGCTCCAACCCGATCGACCCGGGGTCTAAGGCTCAGCAATAGGGCTGCCAGGCACCCGCATCGCCCCTTTTTGTGGCACCAATTAAGACCGATTCGTGGGGGCGCCTGATAGTTGATATAACTATTGGAGGGGGGGTGCTTGGACAAGTGATGTTGATTGATACTGGTGCCTCTTATTCAATTCTGAATATCTCTCCCGGCGAAGCCGGGCTTTTCCAAACCTCTGAAATTATTGAACTGACAGGGCCGGACGGCCAAAAATCCTCAGTGCCCTTCACAGGGCCCATCCCCTTTGAAATTGGGACTGCCAAAGGGTCTGAAAAATTTGGGAAAAGGGAAATGAAGGGAAAGCTGGGAATTTTAGCTGTCTCTGCGCTGACAAAGATGGGGGTGGTGGTGGACCTGGCAAACCAAGCGCTGTTACGCTGCCCCCAAAGCGATGTGCCCATCATCCCGGCGAGCCACAGGGTGATGTCGGTGAAAGCCCCTGAGCTCCTGGTCCACCCCGAGTGGGAGCCTCGAGTGAAACGGGTCACAGAGCAGTTCCCCCAGGTCTGGGCAAGGAGCAAGCTGGACTGCGGGCAGATTGACACTGTTGTGGCAGTCAAAGGGCCGGATCCCCCTCCTCAGCCGCAGCCCCGGTACCCGGCTGAGGCTGAGGACGGCTTGTGGGACACAGTCAAAATCTTGCTGGAGCAGGGGGTGCTGGTGGAGCAGCAGAGCACCAGCAACGCGCCGGTGTGGCCCCTGCGGAAAGCTGATGGGAAAACGTGGAGACTGTCAATCGATTTCAGCGCAGTGAACCGGGTCACCCCTCTGCGGACCTCCGCAGTGGCCAAGTACCCTGACATCATGGCAGCCATCTCCCGGGGGTCTGAGTGGTTCTCAGTGCTCAGCCTGACCAGCCCATCTTTCGCCATCCCCTTGCACCCTGAGTCCTGGCACAAGTTTGCCTTCACCCTTCGAGGACGGCAATTTGCCTTTGCCAGAGTCCCCCCAGGCTTCCACAACACCCCCGCTATCTGCCACGTGCACGTGGCGAGGATGTGGGAGAAGCTCGGCCACCAGCAGAGCGTGCTGTCCTGTGCCGGTGACATCCTCATCCACACCCGGACGAAGGAGGAGAACCTGGAGGTTCTGGCAGAGGTGCTGGAGGCTGTTCAGAAGACGGGCTTCAGGATCAGCCCCACAAAGTCCCAGCTGTGCTGGAAGGAGGTGTCCTACCTGGGGGTGACCCTGGGGGAGGAAGGGCGCTTGCTGGAGAAGCAGAGGGTCAAGCTAATACAGAAGGTATCGGCACCAGCCGATGCCACCACTCTGAGGTCCTTCCTGGCTCTCCTGAGGTTCTCCCGGGAGTTCGTTGAGGGGTATGCTGAGAAAGCTGCCCCTCTCTGCCACCTCCTGAAGAAGGACACCCCTTGGGAATGGGGGCCAGAGCAGGACGAGGCAGTGAAGACCTTAAAGGAGAGT
>NW_010421886.1:6265-6659 GCF_000710305.1 Buceros rhinoceros silvestris | reverse complement strand
CAGACCCTACATCCTGCAGCTGGCCAGCACGGGGAGGGGGCTGCAGGCCACCTTGAGCCAGCAGCACGGTGCTCACCTCCTCCCCATTGCGCACGCCTCGCGCCTCCTGATGTCAGCTGAGCAGCAGCTCACTGACTACGAGAGGGAGGGTTTAGCCTTGACCTGGGCCCTGCAGCACTGGGAGTACCTGGTGGGGTCAGCCCCGGTGCTCCTGAGGACCTCCCGTGCCCCAGTGAGGTACCTCTTGTCAGGGAATGGGGATGAGGGTCCCCTGCGCTGCCCCAGGATGGCCAACTGGGCATTGGTGTTGGCTGGCAAGAAGGTCCCCGGGGAGGCTGGGGAGCCTCCGTCCGGCATCTATGGGGGGGTAATCAGCGGGGAGAAGGACGGGGAG
>NW_010421886.1:5710-6158 GCF_000710305.1 Buceros rhinoceros silvestris | reverse complement strand
GGGGAGCCTCCGTCTGGCATCTATGGGGTGGTAATCAGTGGAGAGAAGGACGGGGAGGAGTCCGGGGGTCCCCCAGCTGAGCCCAAGCTGCGGCGGATGCCCCTGTTTGAGAGCAGCCTCAGCCTTGAGGAGGCCAAGGAGAGAGGCTATGTGGTGTGGTTTGTGGATGGGTCCAACTACCAAGAGGAAGGGGTGCCCTACACGGGCTATGCTGCTGTCAACCGGGGCACGGGGGACGTGGTGAAGGGGAAGTGCCTGCCACAATCCATCCAGGTTTTCAGCGGGGCCGGGGGGGAGTGGGTGAGGGGGAAGGGCCTGCCACACTCCATCCAGGCTGCCGAGCTGGTGGCTGTGACGGTCGCCCTCGAAAACACGCCGACAGACCAGCCGCTGGCCATCTTCTCTGACTCGGGCTGGGTGGTGCGGGTGGTCCTCGAGTGGCTGGCGC
>NW_010421886.1:4520-5637 GCF_000710305.1 Buceros rhinoceros silvestris | reverse complement strand
GTCCGCGAGGGCCTGCCGCTCTGGAGGGAGAGGGACATGCAGTCGGCCGATGGCAAGCCTGTCACCTACGCCAAAAAGCTTCTGTACCTGGCCAGGCTGGCAGAGCAGAGGGCACGCCCGGCCCAGATCGTGAAGGTCAAGGCCCACAAGAAGGGAACAGAGGAAGCCAAGTGGAACAAGGAGGCGGATGCCAAAGCTAAGCAAGGCGCGAAGGACGGGCTGATGTGGAAGGCCAGAAAGCTCTTGGAACAGGGCCCTGTGTTGGTGGCTCCCAGCAGACACTGGGAGAGCGTAGATCTGCTGGGCTTGCAGGCTCAAGACCCCAGCATCTGGGAGTTAGCGCAGGGCAGGGAGTATAAGGGATGCAAGGTGTGGAAGGATGCCTCGGGGCTGGTCCTGGCACGGAAAGAGGGGGCGGACTTCCCAGTCTGGGTGGTGCCTGACCTCGCCCGCGTGGAGTTGGTGGCCCTGGCTCATGAGCAGGGGCATCTGGGGACAGACAAGACCATGGTGAGGCTGCAGGGCATCGTGTGGTGGCCTGAAATGAGAGAGGATGTGGAGAGGTATGTGAGCAACTGCCTGACGTGTGCGGCCAACAATACCGATGCCAAAACGGCAAAAGCTCTCCTGGGCCACCAGAGGGTTTCTGGGCCGTGGAGCAGGTTGCAGATGGAGTTTATCGGCCCTTTGCCCCAAACAGCCCATGGGAACAGGTATTGCCTGGTCATCAGCGATAACTTCACCAAATGGGTGGAGGCGTTTCCGGCTCGAAACAACACGGCCAGCACAACTGCGAAGATCCTGGTAGAGCATGTCTTCTCTCAGTGGGGCGTCCCAAAGGAGATTGACTCGGACCACGGCCAGCACTTCATCGCAGAAGTCTTGAAAGGGGTGTGCCAAGCCCTGGGTATCAAGCAAAAGCTTCACATCACAGGGCACTTCCAGAAGCCCGGCTTGGCAGATGGGCCCAACCAACCACTGAAGGCAGCGCTGAAGAAGCTCGTGACCCAGCAAAGGAAAGACTGGGATCAGAAGCTCCCAGTGGTCCTGCTGGCGTTACGGGGGGCCATGGCATCTCAAGAGCCTTGTCCCCAAAATCTGCCTCCTGCAAGAGACC
>NW_010421886.1:2715-4453 GCF_000710305.1 Buceros rhinoceros silvestris | reverse complement strand
CTTGTCCCCAAAAGCTGCCTCCTGCAAGAGACCTGAAGCTGCCAGGACACTGGTGGCAAGGAGGGGAGCCGCCGGATGAACTGCAGCCCCGCGTGCTGACGGACAGGTGGGTCCAGGACGTGCTCAGGACAGTGTCAGCCACGTACCATCAGCTTGCCTCGGCGCAGAATACCAACATCCCCAAGATGGATAAGCAGCTGGGAGCGCTGCTGCGCCCCACGGAGTGGAATACGGGGGACCTGGTAGCGTATCGGGGGGTTAGAGAGAAGAACCAGGTGCTGGAACCCCAATGGATGGGGCCCGTTAGGGTTGTGAACAAGGCCAGCCCCTCCTTGTACCAGGTAGAAATCAGAAAGGGGGCGAAAATGGAGGAAAAATGGCTCCATTCTTCACAGTTAAAAGCATGGAAGGGAAATTAACGGGGCTGGAGAGCCCGTCTTGCTTATGTTTTGCAGATAAAGGAAAATGGAAGGCGGTTGTGACCAGCGGGAAGGGCGAACTTCGTGGCACCACCAGCCCTGTTTGCGCTGCGGGGAAAATGCTTTCCAATTTCTGGTTGCAGGATTTGCTTTGCTTTCTGGTATGTGCATAGCGCTGAGCACCCCACACACCTCACCGGCCCCTCAGCACCTCAGACACAAAGTCAGTCGTTCTCACTTAGAAAGGCACCCCAAGACGTGGGCCACCACCCAGCACAGGGTCAGGAGGTACGCGAAAGCTGGGACCGAGTGGCCCTGGTCTCAAGCTCACGTAAAGTACACGGGAAGCATGGGCTTAACTTCGAGCAAAGGCTTAAACCTGTCCACGGTGGTTATGCACGGGACGGAAGTGTACCTGGAAGACGAGTGGAGCTGGGATAGCACCGACAGGCTCCCGCAGCTCCTGGGGAAGGTGGGGCAAGAGATCAAGGTAGGGTGCCGGGTAATGAACGGGTCCACGCACCAGCGGGTGACTCAAATCTCCGTCACCGAAGTAAAAACGAAGAAGAATCAGAAAAAAACCTGTGCCCTAGAGAAACTGGACTGTTGGTGCAATTTTACTTTGGTGCAGCCAGTCTTTGTGGTCTGCCTCTGGGCCCAGAGCAGCGTGGGGCTGTCCTTTAAATTCAAGATCAGCGCCGCCACACACGCCTTTGCTGCCGTTAAGATCTCCAGGTGCCACTTCTTGGCCTGGCAGGCAGCCCAGTACGCTCCAGTTGGCAACCAGGTAAAATTGGACATCAAATACTCCCAGGAAAGTGTCACTGACCCGATGCAGATCGATGGCACCACCGTCACCATCACTGCCCCGAACAGCCGCAGGTGGGTGGTGCCCGTAAGCTGTCTCCGCGAGAGCAAAGCCTTTAACAGCTCTCAGTTAGGCGCGGAGGCTTCGTGGTATAATCAGGACTACGGACGCTGCCCGCACCCAGTCATAAACCTCCAGGTATGGTGTCGAGGGAACCTGAGCATAGAACTGTCCCCTGAGCTCGGAGGGAAGTGGTGGATAGGAGGCCCCGAAGGATTTAAAAAAGAGTTTACCCTCGTCGCTGTCTTGCGCCCCTTTGTTTCCAAAATAGGCCCTTATGTAGTCAAGAAAAATCACGCCCAGGAGCTGCTGACCGGGCCTGTCCGGTCACTGAAGAAGGTGGTGTTGTCTCTGTCCACCGTTAACATTTCATCTGTCAGACCCCACTGCACCCCCTTCCTCTCCACCCTCCACACCGGCTGGCTGGCGTGGCGCCACAAGCGCACAACCC
>NW_010421886.1:1820-2597 GCF_000710305.1 Buceros rhinoceros silvestris | reverse complement strand
CTGGCGTGGCTCCACAGCCGCTCCATCCAGGGGACCCGGGCCAGAAGAGACCTGCTGGCCACAGCGCTGGGAGGAGGAGGTGCAGGGCTGGGAGTCCTCAACAGCATGAATGTTGAGGTCTTGGCCAACAAGTTGGAGGGTGTCAGCTCGGGCGTGCAGGGCCTCCTCAAGCCCCTGAATTCATCCCTGGCCAACCTTGGGATGGGGCAGTGGCTCGTCTCAGAGGTGCTGCCCACCTGGGAACAAGTAAGTGAGAAAGACCACCAGATGCTGTTGCGAGCACTGGGCATCGAACAAAATAACATCTCCCTCGCTCTTAGCTGCATCCAGGCCCAGATGTGGGTGCAGAGTGTTGTTGCAGGTATCCTGAGAGACGGCGACAATGGCATCCTCCCCACTGAGATCCGAAAGATCGTATGGGACGCAGCCACTGAGAAGGAGCGGCAGCTCCAAGCCTGGTGGAGGCTCGTCAACTTCACCCACGACCAGGTCCTCAACGCAGTCATTGCCCACGTGCTGACCGTGGCGGAGGCTCGCATCGAAAAGGTCTACCCCATCGTGGCCCTGGGGGTTAACACGAACGGGTCCGTGGTCTACCCCCTGGACCACCGCATGTGGGCGAGGGTGTCTGATGGGAGGTGGCAGTCGGTAGATTTGGAAGCCTGCATTTTGGAAAGGGGGCTGGGATTCATATGCGAAGACGACGCCCTTAAGGCGAGCGACGTCTGCTTTGACACCAAAGAAGGGGTGTGCCATTTCGAGATCAACCCCCAGAGC
>NW_010421886.1:0-1663 GCF_000710305.1 Buceros rhinoceros silvestris | reverse complement strand
GGGAAAGGGTGCGTGTGCTTTAGAACGACCTGTAAATACGTGCAAATCAACGAAGCATATAATCAGTCTGTGTTTAACGACTCAAACACGTGTGCTTGCAATGTAGCTGTTATTAGAGGCTGTGACTTTGTCTATAAACCACCCGTCTTTACTAGCCAGTTGCTAATCAGAAACTACACCTTGTACCGCAGTATAACCCCGACCCCCATCGGTATGGATTTGTCCCTTGTAAAAGAAATGTTAGAGCACGCAAATTTGCAGCAGCTGTTGGAGAATGCTAAGGCAGAAGCTAAAAAGATCCTCATAACTGTCCACCACGACGGCAATGTTATAAAACAGGTAATGGAACGGATTAAGAGGGTGGGAGAACACCGCTGGTGGGAAATTTTCTTTGGCTGGTCCCCCAAGGCCACTGGCATCTTCAACACGCTGCTGCACCCCATTGTAGTTATTCTGCTAACGCAAATCTGCCTGTGCTTTGCCATGGTGGCGACTTGCTACTGGATCAGGCAGATGAAGCTCTGCATTGACAACCAGGTGAAAGGGCTGGGGCTGGCCAAGCGCCTCCTACCATAGTCAAGGGCAAGACTGGGTTGGCCTCTGTGTTCGCCACCAAGAAGAACTTCTAGCTCCGCTGTTGGCTGCAACCCAGTAGGCGTTGAGCAGTGGGGACACATGCCATGCCAGACCTTGATATGAGGGATGGTCTCCTCTGTTATAAGAGGGCCATCCAGGAGGAGAGGGCAGGCCAAGAAGCCTGTTGTTGGCGTGAATCACAGAATGGTTGAGGTTGGAAGGAACCTCTTGAGATGATCTAGCCCAACCCTCCCCTGCTCAAGCAGGGCCACCTAGAGCAGATTGCCCAGGACTGCATCCAGTTGGGTTCTGACTATCTCCACAGATGGAGACTCCACAACCTCTCTGGGCAAACCTGTTCCAGTGTTTGATCACCCACACAGTAAAAAAGCAAGAGTTAGCATAAGTCACTTGTCTTTGAACCCCCAACCCAAATGCTGATGTGAAGAAGCTGCTGTTGTGTGATTTAAGCTTCCTTAAGCAGAGGAGAAGGGGATAAGGAAAGCCAAGGACAGTGTCTTTGGAAGGAAAGAGTTGGGAACGTAATGCCTGAGCGTGAAAAAGCGCAGAAGTGTTACCAGCCTCAAAGACTTGGAAAGACGATAAAAGATGAGCAGAACGGAAGGCCCTGTCATTACCTCGGACTTAAAGGAGCTGAATCCACACAGACCTTTGCAGCAACTGTCTCCAGGTTCCCGAGACTCCCAGGACATCTGGCCAATGGATTGGTGAGATCTTGCTTTTGGAGCCTGGACATCATCGCTTTGCTTTGCCTAGTTGTGCATGTACTCAATAAAATTTGTCTGTAGAGGACGGACTGTCTATTCAGTCACTGCCTGTTCAGCCGCGCGCTGCCCAGCCTTTACGCTGGTAAAGAGAGGTTCTGGTAAGGAGAAAAGATGTGGGGTTTTCCCCTTTTATAGGCCAAAATCCCTCATTTGCTCTTCGTCTGTGGAATATTCACTGAAACACAAATATTTCTGCCTTGGGCTGGAGAGCGGGGCTCTGAGCTGGGGCACGAACCCGCTCTCCTCTTTCATAGAATTATAGAACCACCTGGTTGGAAGAAACCTTAAAGATCATCGAG
>NW_010421885.1:3539-5323 GCF_000710305.1 Buceros rhinoceros silvestris | reverse complement strand
GTATATCGGTCCCTCGACCCTTAACAAAGACGTAGAAACTAATCCTTTTATTGCACGGGCCCAAGGCACCAATAGTTCACTGTATCTCTCTCCTACTCTGTTACATGTGAATCCACTTTGTAGACCCAATGACTGCCGGTCATTGGGCCAGGGGCTGTGCTTCGCCTTGCTCCTGGGGAACTGGGAAAGGCAGAAACAGAGAAAAGAGAGCATAATCAGTACAAAGTAAGAACGATTTTCATATCCTTGTTTTAATGATTAACACCACCAGGACAGTAAGGGTGAAGGAACATTTCCCAAACACACTGCAAATGTTCTGTGAGGTAAATCAAGCTTTTGGAGAAAAACAAGGTATTTCAATATTTAAACCAGTTGCTTGCAATTCTTAAACAGGAAGAGACTCTTGATGAACCTCAACTTTTTCACATTTCACCATTTTCTAGAAAAGGACCAAGGAACAGCTACTGTATGAAAGGATTTAAACAGATTGCCAGAGACCTCTCTTAGCTTTCATACAAAGTTACGGGCAATGGCCAATACTTTGGAGAACTCTCCTTCTCTCCGTCGCAAGATATAGGGTATTGGTGTTTTTATTCTAGTCCCTATTGGATTTCCATTGTCTTCTATGAGTACCACATTGTTGGAATCAAATCTAGGCGTCATGGTGGGGCCAGGCATCTTGTGCCCTACAATTAAAGCCTTCTTCTTTTCTCCTTTGATAGCCAGAAGGATCTTATCTCCTACTTTGCCAACTCCAGTCTTGTTATACACGTGGATACATTTTGGTGGCCGGTGGTACGGTGTGTTCCCCAAGGCACTGTTGTCCACCACTCGCACACGGGTGAGTTTCTGTATCGCTCGGCATGCTCCAGTGACACTAGCAAAAGACAGGAAAGAATGAGAGACAGTTCCCCTCAATAATCCTTGGAGAGCAAGGGCAAACCCAGCACAGGATCTTGACCCTGCACAAACCACTCGGAAGGCGCCAGCAACAGATACATACCATATGGGTGACACACTGACTGCATTCACTGTGCTCTTTGAAAGCCAGATGCTACTTTGGCCTTTGCACGCTCTTCACTAAATGCCAAACATAAAACAACCGTTTAGTCTAAAACACGACTAGGAGATGGCATGAAGAGTGGCTTATGTTTACTGGGCCTTTTAGCAACTGCAGATGATTCCATTCAACTTCAACTTACAAGCAAAAAAAAAAAAAGTGCTTGCTTCTGCTACAAAGAGGAAGCTAAGACTCAAGCCAGGCTCTTTCAGTCCTGTACGCAGACCCCAGCAATAAGGACTTTTCTGACCAACTTCATTTTCAGTGATGTCTATGAGGGGCTCCCCTGTTACTCTGTTCTCAGCAAGACCTCTGAGGTCCCCCTGTGGCTGTGCTAAGCTGCCACCAACTAGAATCTAATAGATCATCACCTTCTTCACTTGGGAGGAACCCAGAGAGGTGCAATCTCTTCTGCATCTGTTTGTTCTGAGGCATTATCAGGAGTAAAAAACTACAGAAATTAACTAAACGATACTAAGTTGTTAGATCTGACTCTGAATATGCTTGGGAGCAGCAGGATAAACTGAGAAATAATTCAACCTGTAAGGGATTATAGGAACAGCTATTCTTTTATCGAGTAAGCTCAAATTCAAGTGATTTGTTCCTTCTCTTCAAAGGATGCCCAAACACAGACCATTGGAAAAGCAGGAAGATCCTTTCTACTGCTAATCAACTGCGTCACAGTAAGGTACCAGAAATGTGCTGGCCAGACATTGCAGGAATG
>NW_010421885.1:0-3442 GCF_000710305.1 Buceros rhinoceros silvestris | reverse complement strand
TCAGCTCAACTATGCCAACAGACAGCGTATGGAATCAACCTAACCATTCACCTTGCTTTGGCAGAGCAGAAGCATGTACAGTAAATAAAGACCAGTGGAGACCAGCAGCCCTCCCGGACGACAAAGGACCTGTATTTGCAACGCTCCCCAGGAGAGAAAGTCCGCCCCTGCCTATCAAACATGGTAGGACATCAGTTGAAGCACAGGTTTTCACATGCAGTAAGGAGCACTGGCTCAGTCAGTCTGCATTAGTCTAACTGCTCCAGAGGTCAAGCACTGCCTCTCAAGATTTGTTTCCCACAGCAGAGGTCTACCCCAGCTTTCCTCTACAAGCAGACACCTCTCTTCTCTCTCAGAAGTCACTGACCTCTGCAAGCAGCCACCCTCTCCCATCCCATCCCCTGGCAGGACTGTTGTCACAGGCAGGAGAAGCAGAAACCTAGGTGAGACTGAATGCACAAAGCAGCAGTAGCAAACAACTCTAAGTGTGATTTCCCAGGTACCACTAGACAAGAGTAACTGCACAAGGAGAACTTTTTCTTCCTTTCCTTCTTTTCCCTCTTTTATTTCTGACACAGTCACACAGCAAAACACCACCACATGCAAAGCAGGCCCGTCACAAAGGAAAGGTTTCCTCATTAAGACTGCTGATGCCCTGCAGTAGAACTGCTCATCTCTGTGGCCTTCGTCTCCCTCCTGCTGTCAGTGTATATATATCCTTTACGTAGCTACTAGCCAATGCTCTCATCGGCCAGTTAAGATTTAGATACATACTCAGATAACTCCTGGCACCATCACACAACCTAGCCCTGAGCATTGTCTCTAGACCACAGTCATGGTCTAGAGACCGTGAGTCTATTCTCACCCTTTAAACTGAAGCCCTGTCCCTTCAAAGAGTTATATGCTAGACACTCCCCACACCTGCGCTAAGCGTACTGCGGAATTAGGCTCTAAGCTTTGTGCAGGGCGTTATAAAATATGAGGTCCATAAATTTAAGAAGCGTTAAATGTCTTGACCCTGGAACAAGGACCTAAAGAAAAATGACAAAATGGACACTGTTAAGGTACAAGGAAGTATTTTTTCAGGTTACTCTTGATCTATACCATCGAAATGATAAACTCTGGAATAATTTTAAACATGTAGTTGGCTCTGTAATCAGCAGGGGCTGGCTGCTGCTTTTTTGCACTTGGCTGAGAAACACGGGCACTTTCAACTTCTGGTTGTAGGCCTTTGCATTGCCCTGAAAGGCCTAAGAGCCTCCTTACGTGCGTTTGAAAGTGTGGACTTCAGACCACGTTCAGACTGCCAAGAACCTACATACGTTGTTGTGTTTGAGCTCACTTTCAACCTGTGAACAGTCAGGATTTTTTTTTACTTCTTTTATTGCAGTTCTTGAATTAAAAATGCTGTATCTTATGCATGACCTACTTAGCATCTTTTTCAATCAGGAAACTCTCCCAAGAAAACAAAAGCAAAAGCAAGATTTGAAAATTACCTGAAGTGTCGCTGGATCACCGTACTGCTTAGACGGGTTAAGGATAAACCCAATCGCCTGTTCAAGACCGCCATTTGGATTCCGGTAACCCACCCTGAGCAAGAAACAAGAGAATTATGAACTCTGGATAATGGGCAGAATTTGTTTTGCTTCCTTTCCCTTATGTGAATCACACACTAGAGCCTCAGCACCTCTTTAGATGCTGCAATTCACAGCACACAGAGTGGGAACAGCATCCACAGGGTGCTACAAAGCAGATCAACAACCCCTGCCTGAATTCAGGAGACAGTACAATTCAGATGCGTGTACTACAAAGCTGGGTTCAGTATCGCCACATCGCAGTTTCCTGCACACAGAGGTAAGGGCCCTTCTCCATGCGCCATGAACCCCGTAACAAGCAGCCAGTTTCAGATGTGAACTAGTTTAGAGGCTGCAGTGACCAGTAAAACCTACCATAGTTACCTATAAAACCAGGCAAAAAGAAGAGATACTCTGCAGACTGGCATGAGAGCTTCAAGAAACAATTTGCCAGACAAAAACAAGACAAAGTTCCACTGGGAGGGCACGGTCCCTCTTAGCATATGCAAAGACTTCAGCAGCTTGTGCTCAGAGACCAGAATCACACCTCTCCCAATATCGCCCTGTTAAGGCTGCCCAGATGGAGCAGCTCCTTGTAATCTTCATATTGCTCACTCGCCCCAAACCAAACCACCACCCCAAACGCAGCCAGGCTGGGTTACAAGGAAAACCACTGACTGAGTTTACCACACCTCCCTTCCCGACTACACCCATCTGTCAGAGGGATGGGGACCACCTTGCACGTGCAATCACAAAAGCTGATCTGAGCCTGGATCACTTTGCCAGGCATCGGTTAGGAAGTGACGATCCAGGCAGCTATGTGGGCAGATCCAAGTGAAGGGAGAAACCACCACAAGACCTAGAGCCAGTCCTCTTCCAGACCAGCTCAGGTACAGCTAACACCATCTGACTGCAACTACTGCTGTGTGACACTGCCAGGACCTTGGTAGTGTAACCAACACATGCTCCATTTCCCTCCTTTCTAAAGTAAACATTAAAAATACATTGACCTCTTATCTCCCTTTGCCAGTTCAGATGAGCTTAGGGCCAAACTGTAGTCGTAGATTCTAAAGCCATTTTCTTAACTTTTTAAAAAAAAAAAAGCTTACCTAACTTCTCCAGGAAGAAAAAAATATCCGCAGAGCCTTCTGACAGATGATGCCACAGCTGTTACTAGAATCAAGTAAAGGCCAGGCTAAATCTTTGCTCTCCCTTTACGGTTTTTATCTTTCCCCGTGTGTTTACTGCTTGGGAATACATGTAAATGTTAGGGTCTTGTAGAGTAAGCATTACCTTACAGCAAAATAAGAAGCACTGGAGATGTGCACCTGGCAATATTTCCACAATAAGGTGACCTGCTTAGTGGATGAGGGAAGAAGAGTCAACATTGTCTACCTTGATTTCAGTAAAGCTTTCGACACCATCTCCCACAGCATTCTCCTGCAGTAACTATCTGCTCATGGCTTGGATGGGTGTCCTCTCTGCTGGATACAAAACTGGCTGGATGGCTGGGCCCAGAGAGTGGTGGTGAATGGAGCCAGATCCAGTTGGCAGCCGGTCACCAGTGGTGTTCCCCAGGGCTCAGTACTGGGGCCTGTCTTCTTCAACACCTTTATCCGTGATCTGGATGAGGGGATTGAGGGCACCCTCAGCAAGTTTGCAGATGACACTAAACTGGGTTGGTGTGTAGATCTGCTTGAAGGTCAGGAGGCTTTACAGAGGGACCTGGACAGGCTGCATCGATGGGCCAAGGCCAGTGGTATATGAGGTTCAACAAGGCCGAGGGCTGGGTCCTTCACTTGGGTCACAACAACCCCCCTGCAATGCTACGGGCTGAGAGAAGACTGGCTGCAAAGCTGCTCAGCAGA
>NW_010421884.1:16693-31707 GCF_000710305.1 Buceros rhinoceros silvestris | reverse complement strand
GGAGCGCGGTGCTGCTGAGTGGGACCAAGCTGCCGTCTCCTCCTTCGCTTTCCCCGAGCCCCGACGAGTCCCTGGTTTTATGTCTTTCTGGAGTTTATTCTCCAGCTCTGACCCTGTTGAGGGCTCAGCCCCTGTCAGGAGGCCTTGGGGCGTTTAATATTGCAGGTCGGGTTGTCGTATTGCTCCTGAAAACAAAATAAAATTAATAAAGGTAGGAGGTACGACTTGGAATACTGACTGAAACTGGAGTCCTAAAACTATAGTGTTGCTAATAGTGTTTATCTTATCTGTCAGACAACCTAGATAGTAATTTACTGATCTTAATAGCCATTTTATCACTCATCAAGAATAAATGGAAACTGCTTAACAGCTACGTTCAAAGGTTGTTAGAACTATGCTTGTTTGCTTTATAGGTGAAAAATCCCAAACATGAACAGCAATGCACCACACCTGTCCTCAAAGCTGACTTGGCTAGAAGTGGAATGTAGTTTCCTGACAGATCTTCTTACAAGGAAGTTGTAAATCCTTTGTAATGGCCAACAAGAAAGAGCCTCCTTTTTTCAATGAAGATAATATGGGACCATTTCACTACAAGCTTCCTTTTTATGAAACTATGGAGCTCTTCATTGAAACGCTCACAGGAACATGCTTTGAACTGCGAGTTTCTCCCTTTGAAACAGTTATTTCTGTGAAAGCTAAAATTCAAAGACTAGAAGGTACTATTCTGTCTTATTTCAGCATAAATGTTATCACTTTAGAGGAAGTCTTGTTTTACAAATTATAATTGCTAAAATCAAACTAGATAATTTAAATTACTTGTTCAGGAATATGTATATAAACTAGGAGCTTGGTTTCTGGCTTAGGTTTAATTGGAAATGAGTTGGTTTTCTGTCCTTCTCATATGAATTCATGGCTTAGGCTTCGCTGGAATTAGTATTTTTGCTCCTCTTTTCTTTTTTATATATCATTATTAAGATAAATTGTAAAAAGTCTATGGTAAATCATTAACTGTTTTGATATTATATGGAATATAATATTTCTGGTGTTGAAGGGATTCTCTGACGTAAGTTCTTAACTAGCAAGGTTATAAACTTGGGCCTTGCAGTATGTCTGAGCATACTTTAAACTAGGTGCTATGGTTGCTTCTTAGGTTGGTTAATTTATGAATTGTTAGTTTATTGTTCATGGTATTGCAGTCACAAGAGCAACTGCGGTGCAGGTAAATCCTGAAGATAGCTTGAAGTTACTGCTTTGAATTTTGGTTAGGTGAGCTTTTGCTGTCAAAGGTTTGGCTGAGCAGTGCTTCCTCTTGATGATGAACTCGGCACACCGTGCAATGTGAAAACCGAATTTTAAGTTACGAGGCCAGTCCTGGTGCTAATGCAAGGAGAAAAGATGTAGGTTAGTCCTCTCTCACCCCTCTCCCTCTACAATAAGAATGATACTGTGTGAAAGAAGGTAATTTGAAACACGCACATTATATGTACTTTAACTACTCTGAAGTATCGTGTCCTTGTTTCTTACTTTGGAAGAGTTAAAGAACTGTGTAGCTGCACAAGCTGGGAGTACCAGAATTGCTGAGTTTAAGGAAAGGGATCCTATGTTTCCCTAGCATAAGTGTACGTGTTTTTCATGCCCCTATCTATGTGGAATCCACTTTGGGACATATAATATGATGCTTTAGACTTGAATGTGAAGATATTCTTCTCTTCTTATGGACATCTGTGCTAATGGATGGAAAAAACCAATTAGTTGCCACAAGTCTTAAAACACAGAAGCATTGCAACAGTAGGGGTGACTTTTTGCTAGTGAAGTCCCATGGTAGGAGCTCTACCATGCGCATAGCTAGTGTTTACATCAGTGTAGCTACATCAGTGCAGCTGTGTGGATGTGCTTTTGTTTCCTGTGGACAGGGCCATAATTAATCACAAGTCAGAGACCATGTTGTGATGATTCTGGACACTAAAACAAGAAAGGGAAAGGATTTTTCTTCTCCATGATCTAATATAGGTGTAGGAGAGATGCAAGCAGATCCGTGATAGAATGCTAAGAATTAATTAAAAAGCAGCATAGGCCATGGAGTACAGGAGAAGGTGGGCTGTCTGGATGAAGGAGTGAGCTTTAAAGGATGCTTGAGGAGACCAGTGGGAGATGTGAGCAAGAGGAATTTGAATTTCTTGTAGTCGAAAGCAGGAGACTGTGAATGGACATACTGAATTATACCTACAGCTCATATGGAAGCATACAAAAAGATAAACTTGGTGAAAATTATCTGAGACCTGAAATCACCAAGAACAAATCTAGAATCGTATCGGAAGTTTACAAATTTGTTGAAATGTTACTGACGCCTTTAATTGTGAGAAGCTAATAATTAAACTAAATCAAGATGAACTAATCTTTGTCAGCAACTGGAATATCAATAGCTATAGATTGTCTGCACTGTAGTAAGGAAGGATAGTACGGGTGGTATGTTTCTGATACTGTTTGTTATTCTTGGTGCCTGTTTAATGATCTGATAGGGAAAGGGTTTGTTTAGACAGATGTAGTAGATGTTGATACCTTATTAAAAAAGAGCTCCACATCTCCAGCTTTCTGTTTCCAGTTGGTTTTATTCAGTAAGGAACATGGGTAAATATTTATTAATGGGTTCTAATACATCTGAAATTCCAGTGCAAGTTTACTTGCTAAAGCAGATATGTGTGTTTGGATCAGATTCAGGCATTTGTCCTCAAATATATTCCATGAGAAGTAAGCACTTGGTATCCCCAAATTTAGATTTATTATAATGTTAACTTTCGAGCCACCTAGGGTAAATAGCTCCTAGTCTCAGATTCACTGAATGAACCCTTGAAAATGGTATACTGAAGAAGTAGCAGCTCCCCTTGTCTCTGCTGGTGGCATAAAGGCTGGAATAATACACTATGCTCCAGGTTGTGTATAATTTTGCCAGCATTACCTACTCCATTGTTTTACTTGTTATCTATTATTTGTATCTGAAAGCAACCACATGTTGATGGACGTGGATAGGATGGTACTTGAGTCTCAAGATAACATGAAAGAACTGAGCTTTAACACATGAATGGTACTTAAAAATAGCAGGATTTCACTGAAAGAGGAAATAGCAATTTTTTAACTGGGAAGATTTTTTCTTGCTTCCTTCACACTGTACAAGTCTTTGTGGCTGCTTGACAAAGTTTAGTATTCTTCATTCAGAAACACCAGTTATTGTCTTGAATTTTATAGAAGGAACATTTGGATAGTGTGTTCCTAGTAGTGATTAATTCTTTCGTCTGTTAAACATAGGTAACACCTGTAAATATATTTGGTCAGTAAGATAGGACTGAGGAGGCAGAGTTTAAGATTTGGTGTTGGTATTATTGTTGTTGTCCTTGTTGTCTTGGGGGAATTAATTTGCATTCTAAAGTATGGAGTATTAAGGCTTTTATTTACGTAGCTAGCTTTAAAATAACTAAAACCAACTCAGTAATGGTTCATTCGATGACTGCTTGCAAATAAATTTTATGGTCTGTGTATGCAGAAGGTATCTACCTTTTTAGAAGAAAATTTAGGTGTTCTGTTCTTGTATTGTAGAAGGGAAAAAACAACTAGCTTTCAGAGTACATCTTAATTTGGAATGCTTGTGTTCAACAGGGAGCAACAGATGCAACAATTCTGCTGTACGTGCGTGTACTCTCAATTCATCTTGAGAGTTGTTATTTTTCTTTGGTCTTTTTGCTGTCATTGTTTTGCTGCCCATGTACAGCAGCTTCACCTTAACTGAAAGAAACTAGATGAATATCAAGCAGACTTCTTTTAGACATTTTAATTTCTTTCACTGTTCTGTGAATTCAGAGTATGTCATAATTATATTTATTACTACTTGTGTTAAAGAAAATAGCTGTGCTTTTGTTGGGACTGGAGTAAGTGAATTGCACAAGTGTAACAAGTTTTTGACAGAATCAATCTTGCTTTTCTTCTATCTACTACTTTTTCTTTGTCCCTGTTGGCTTTGTTAGCTGCCTGTTTACTGTGCTCATAAGAGGTTAGAAGTTCATGAAACTTTTTTTAGGCTTATGCCTTGTTTGAGATGGGGAAATCATTTCTGCAAATGCAAAGCCTGTGCCCAGGTCAGATAGTTAGAGCAGCATCTGGAAGGTGTAACTAAGGTCACCTTTGTCAGGAGACTTTGTGGGCCTGTATTCAGTGGCTGGTGACTGTTACAGTCTGTCAGTCCTGAGGGTAAAGAGTAGGTCACTACAGACCACCATTTACACTAATGCAGCTGACTATCATGCACGTGAAGGCGGGGGGAGTTGACAGTTAGGAAAATGGTGTTGCTGTTTATGATGTGAAACATTTGAGACTCTTCCCTGCTGTAGCTGGTTTGTGGGGGGAAACTAAGACTGTCAGCCCAGCCTTTGTAAGCAGGAACAAAAAGTAAATGTGTAAGAAAGTCTCCAGCAATTTCAACAAGGGTTGAAAGTTAAGTACGCTGTTTGAACGCTGACTTTGAAATGTTTGTGGTGGTTTTAAACATAGTAACCTTCTACCCACAATAAAAAATCAAGTTTATCCTGAAATCTACAGGGTTTTCTTTCTGTGTTAGATGTGACCACGAGTTTCTCTGGTGAGCCTACTTAGCATACCAGAAAGAAGAGTAAAGGAGTGAAGCTTGAGGGCGTATCTGATATGCTGGTTTGGAGACAGGATAGAGTACCTATTTCTCTCCTCTCCTCCCATTTTAGTAGGTCAGATTGTCAGCATATCTGCAGCCATTTCACTAGACAGTCTGCAGACTCTTCTGTCTTCCTTTAGCATCGCCTGGCTTGCCTACTTCCATTCGAGCATTGAGATGGAGCTTATTGCCCTACTTTCTTCTTGGTACCACTTTAGAGCAGGCTAGTAATACAGTCACATGCTGCTTAGGGAGAGGAGGTAGTGGATGGGTATCTTGCAGTTCTCCTTATTGTTGCCAATTTTACGTGCTGATCCCATGTGCAAATGTCTCTTCCAGAAAGCTTTACTATAATCCAGAAAAAGGACAGCTGATGCCTATTTTCGTGCATCTGAACCTATAAAGAATGTGCCATTTCCTCCATGTATAAATACAGAATTCTTAAAAAGCAGCATGAAAGGGAATTAGTTATAAAGACTTGTGTGTTTGCCATTACAGCAGAGTATAGTCTTTTCATCTGTTCGTTTCATCAGAAATACATTGTCATTGTTAGATGAACAAAACCATGTTTTACTGCAGTACTGGCAGTTGCAAGCCAGCCTTTTTAACAAATACTCTCTCCGTTTATCAAAGTAATTGGAAACTGCTCCTTGGAGGCTGCTGAAACCATAACAAATGCAGACAGCAATGACTGTTTGTAATCATAAGGCTGCAAAACAACACGGAAAACTTCACTGTAGACTGCTGGCGGTTGCCAGCTTGTTCTTGTTTTGTTTGTGCTGCAGTCTTGGCACATAATAAATAACCAGTTATTAAATAGCTGGCAATGAGGTAGCATTTATATTAGTCTACTGTATGAACATATTCACCTCATAAATGTCTTGTGGACTTCAGAGAATACAAGATTCACATTAAATGCCATCTAAGTGAAGTTGTTGGCTGTACATAAGAGAATCATAGAAGATACAGGTGTGAGCTGTGGTGAGCAAAGGAAGTTGTCATCTTCTCTAAAACTTAAAAACAGTGACAATTCCTCCAAAGTGCACTCCTTCTTCTGCATGGGAATGTCCACTTAGCACGTGTCCTACTTGCCTGATGAGTCTGTTTGGACTTTCACCAGAATTTGGTGCTCTTCGCTTCCTTGCTGGTGATGGATATTGGTAGCTTTGTGCCCTTCCTCCAGCTAGGAAGGGGCTACCAAACTGACCTTTGGCCACAGCTTGCTAAGGACAGTTGAGAGCCTTGGGAAGCTGTAATGTTTTTGTAAACCACCTCAGACTGCTGTTTGTGTTCCCCTCTCAACAGATGTATTTTGGGAGGTCTTACTGTGTAGCATTACTACTTGCATCTCCTTTTAAGTATCTGAGTGTGCAATGAATAAAAGTATAAGGTTATTTTAATGTAACCTTTTGAAAAATATATTTATAGCTTTTGCTTCTTAGTCTGAGGTGTAGTGTTTAGACCTTTCTGAGAAAGTAGTTATTGTCCTCTGTAGATTTTCATTTTAATTATAATTTGTTAGGAATGCACAGTGAGATCTTAATTACCTGGATTTCACTAGACAAATTGAACAACAGTACTTCTTTTTTGATGCTGAAGGAAAGTTCTTTTTTTCAAAGGCAAGAAAGACAGCTAGTCATCTTCCTATTAGCCTTAATTTTTTTTTTTTTGGTGGGGGTGGTAAGGTGGAGTGGGTGTGATATCCAATGTCTCATCCTTCCGTAACTCTCATGGTTTGTATTCTATTCAAACTTTGGAAAGTGGCAGCATTCTAGTAAATATGTGTGAAGACCTCAAGTTGTACCAGCTTGTGCTTGTTATCTTGAATGTGTCTTATGTCTGTATCTACATGAGCTGATTATGAAGGCATAAAGGAACAAAGTTAATCATTGTGTAGAATATGGATTTTTTGTAAGCAACAACTCTTCAGTATGCCTTCTTTTCTGTTAACAGATTTGGCCAACTATTTTTCTGTTCCAGGACTTGAGTTGAAATGACTGTTACTGGATATAAGTAGTAAAATGTTCTGATGGCCTAAAAGAACACCCATAACAAACTTAAGTGTTTGAAGTACAACATTTGACTAACTCCTATGGTACTATACTGTACATGTGAACTTTCAGGTTGCAAACCAAGCAGTGATAAAAAAGCATTTACAGTTGTCACCATTGTAATAGAGCTGCCACCAGTTACCTTGATGCAACCTTGTCTTTGCTGTCAGTAATACAAAATATCAGGTTAAATAATCAGTTCTGCAGTCAGAAGTTTTATCCTGTTTTTGCTGTCAGGAGGCAGAAAGGTCTGAGGTACACATTACAGGAAAAAACCTCCCTCATCGTATCACAGGAAAAGAGGAAATGTTCAATAAGCCTGAAGCAATTGAGTGCTTCTACAGACCCCTTGTTGAGCCAAAAGATTGAACTCCACATGTGACACAAGCCTGCTGAAAATCTTAACTTTGTTATTAATAACTATTTGGGACATTGGATATGATGACTGAAGGCTGGTCAAGTGCCTGTCTTTGTCCTGCTGCTTCTCTTTTTTCCCCTATGATCCATTTCCTTGCCTCTCCTCCATTATCCCCACGTTCTTCAAAAAGCAAATCTCCCCAAAAGCCCTCTCGCCAAGCTCCAATTTTAATAGTCTTGTGTGTTTGTTTCATTTAGGTATTCCTGTGTCTCAGCAGCACTTAATTTGGAATAATACAGAACTGAAGGATGACTACTGTTTGAATGATTATAAGTAAGTCTAGAATAAAATTGCAGTTAAATATTTCTCAATGATTGTTAGCCTAAGCAATAGAAAATGCTACAGAAATGTATTTGTTGTTATTTACAGCATTTCAGAAGGCTGCACTCTGAAGTTAGTTCTGGCTATGCGAGGTGGACCTATTAACACTAGAAGAGGTAGGTGCTAATTCAGTTAAAAATGGTGGTTTTCATGCAACATGTTATCTGTAAAGAGCTTTTCTTAGCTAAACTTTTGACAAGCAGAGTTCAGTTCCAGATTAATTGCAAAACTGCTTAACAAAAATGGAATGATTTTTTCAGCATACCGAGTGCACTGTTTTCATTTTGTTTACCTTTAGTTTAACAAGTATCTTTGTACGTAGAGAATAATCAAATCTCAAACACAGCAATTCTTTACCTGCAGGAAAAATGGTACTGAGATGTTGTCATACAAATAATTTTTAAAATCTGCTTAGTAAGAATCAGGCATTGGTTCAGTCTGATGATAAACTTGGTTATGTGGATCATCGGTAGAGGAATGAAAATGAAGAAATTCCTTGATAATTTTCACTTGGAAAAAAATTCAGCATATCTTCTAGGTTGAGAATTCCCATTTGAAACTGAGCTGAGCTCTCAAAGATGATCAAAACAATAATAGTAGTAGTAGTAGTAATTCAGTTTTATTCTGTTTTTTCTCTTCGTAGTTCCTGTGGAAGACCCTATCAGGGAAATGGCTGAATACATGGATCCCAGTAGAGAAGAGATCTGGGAGAAAGGGCCATCCAACAAACAAGTTACCTTCTTAGTATATCGAGAAGGAGACCAGTTGAATTTCTTCCGTGTGGTAGACCGAGGAGATGGCACTTTAACACCATTATCTGAATCTTTGAGGTAAAGTTGGTTTTAATCTTTATATTATTCTTCAAAAGGGGGATGCTGTAAATCTTCAGCTTTATTTGTTGACTTTAACAAAAGAATATCTAGAATATTGCAAGAATTGTGCCGTAAGGGCTGCTTAAATGCTGTAACTGGGTGGCCTAACACAGTAGTACATTGTGGTCAGTGGATGTGCTAATGGTCATCTATCACCATGTGTGTCTGTAGAGTGAGGAGAAGCTGACCTCATCTTTAAAGCAATTCTCAACATTCCAGCCCTTTTTAAAAGGGAAGCGTTTTATGGGAGAGTCAATTTGGCAATAAGAATATTAAAAACTTCTGCTAAGTACTCTCTCTTCCATCATAAGGCTTTTTTTTTTTTTTAGTTTTATAAACATTTCTCTGTTCGTAGCATAAACTTTCTTTTTCATATCAACATGACTTGACCAAATAATTAGGCAGGAGGATAGTAGATTGGCAGTGCAAAATCCTAAGAGGGTTTGTCTAAAGTTTCAGTGAAACTGAGGGAGGGGGTAGGTTAGTTGCTTCAAATTAGCTGTTACATGCAAAACTTGTCTCAATCACTGCCACGGAATCAAAATACTGTTATCACCAGAAGATGATAACAGTATGTCACTTAAGCTACTACACTGTGGTAAACAGATTAGTAGTCTTTTTTCCTAAAGCTATCAAAACTGATAGTATCTAGTAAGAGTTCTTAGATTCCGACTTTATAGTGCAGCTTTTGATCCAGTTGGGTTTTTATCGCCTGAAGAATTTACCATTTGTACGACCTGTAAGGAAAGGAGTACCTGTTGTGGGGACTAGCTGCATTTTCTCCAAGGCTTGCACTGTTTTAAGTAACTGTACTTGATCCTGTTTGCAAAGTGGAAGCAAGAGCTTTGTACTGGGTTTATAATCAGTGTGGTTCAGTGTGTTTATATTCAGAGTGGTATTATTCTTACAAACTTACAAGTTTGTAAGATGTTTGTGCTTAAAAACTGCAGACTGATCAAGGTTGAATTCCTCCATCATTACCCAGAGTAGAGTTAGTGTTTGATGTGCAATTACTGGAGGGAAAGAAGAGGAAAGACAGAAATATTTTAGACCTATGATCTTCTCTCAGTCCCTGCACTCTTTCTCAGTAAATAGCCACGTATGGTATTTTGTGAGAATTAGATAACAGGTAAAAACCGCCATCGTCAGTAAGAACTGAGAACCTTGCTGCTGCATTGGGCTAGATACACTTCTGGAAAGAGAGGCAGACGGGTGTAATTCCTCTTCTCGATGATGCCCTGCCTATTCCCAAATTGTTCCATTTTTAACCCCAAAGAACATCCAAACCAATCCAAAGAGCTAGGGCTGTGGATGCTATACTGTGAGTTGATGCAAGGAGTTGTCACAAGGAGCTCGAACTTTCATTTTTCAGTATAATAGGCTCCCTGGTATCTGCCTACACATTCAAATTTTGTGGGTGTGATGATGTTTTCCCCCTTTAAAACTAGCGTGGACGATTGTCTTGAAACTCTTAGTGCTTTTCAGTTAGGTAATCTTAGTGTATAGATTAAATAGTAATATACTTAAGATTGGTTAAATTTAGCAAACCAGGAGAATAAACCACAATCCTTAGCTCTTGCAAGGCATCTTGGTAAACCTTTCAAAGCACAACAGTATGTATAAAAGTCAAATAACATTATTCTTAGGAAATGTGCTGTGTCTGATACAGTTAGGTTGGAAGCCACCTGAGCTGAAAACATTCAACTTGAGTTGTTTCTCTTCCTCTGTATTTGCTATGGGAGTTTGTTTATTAGCTTCTCTACTAAGGCAGACAGGAATTTGAGGTGGTGGGAGAGACAAATCCTAATTTTTTTAATTTGTTATTATGGTCAGACTGTGGGAGGAAATGGAAAAAGTAGCAAAGGGAGGAGAGAATGGAAACAGTTCAGACCTTTCATTTGATCTTTAGAGGAAAGCTGTGAATCACTCTGAATACTAGTGTTTTCCACACTTGACAGTTAAATGTGTTTATACATGTGGGTATACTGAGTGTTTTGAGGCACTTGTTTATCAGCTTTTCTTGCATTGCATATGTGTGGAGCAGAATTTAGTGCCTGCAAATTAGAAATGAGACACTGGTTCGTATTTTGTTTTATATTTCTCCAGATAATTTTATTTTACCTGTGGTTAATGGTTAAAACTTGACAAGGTGTAAATACATACAATGATTATTGTCTCTGCATTTAAAGAAAATTATTGATGTTGTGGTAGAGAACTGGCAAGCACTGATGTCAAAAGTTTCAGCAAGGTACTGCTCATTTTTGAGGCGCATGTTTTACAAGTAAGATCTCAGGAATGTTGGCACTTATGGACAAAGTACATTTGAAATTCACTCATTGGAAAATAGGCTGAAAGTATCATCAGGACAAATCTCCCTGTCTATAATTTTACATTCACATTCTAGCAAAAAATCCTTTCGTTGCTGCTTTTTGTTAGTGTTTTGGCTGCTATTTAGGGAGAAAATGCAAGAAAAAGGATAACGATTCTTTATGCATTTAAAAAAAAAAAAAAGGCAGCCAAATGTGAGATTTTTCTTTCTTTCCCCGCCTTCAAGGATGTGAAATTCAAATAATTGTTTTGAGTTGGTGACTTAAGTTTTTGCAGAGTTAAAATTCTGAAATGATTCATTAGTGTAGAATCTTTTCCAGGAAAGGTAGGTAATGTGTATGCTGACTGTCCCCACATGTAATGTTCAGTTTTTGGTAAGAAATGACTGGGCTTTTTTTCTGATTCTTGCTTTGAATCTCTTGCCATCTTGCTCTTAAAGACCTGTCTCCCAGCTATGCTGCCTTTGGAATTTTGCTACAACTTAGGAAATGGATTTGGAGAGTCAGTGCAAAAATACCGTCTCTTGGCTAAGGGCAGCAGAATATTTCCAAGATGCCAGCTCCAATTAGTGAATTTTTACTTTTTTTTTTGGTACTGACTTTCTCATGACCTTTAGTTCTTCCTTGGTCTCTCTTAGAGAGGAGAAACTTTAGTTAAATCTACCAAGACATTTGTATGAACACAGGGGAATTAACTGATTGTCCTGATTTCTGGGTAGTGACAGCTTAATGGAAGAATTAAAGCACACTTCAAAATGTACTATATACAGTGTTGAAAATGCATCAATTTGTAATGAATTGGACACTCCTAATGATTCTTTCCTCTCACTGTCAAATGCTGGATGTGTGTCAGTGATTAATGCTTGGTTGCTTCATAGGAAAAACAAGTCGGATACTGACTAAAACATTGAGGTTTTGCGTTCTCTTAGAATACAGAATGGAAAAAGGCAATGTGATACTACAGATTTCCAGTGACTACTGAGTTAAAATATTTTTCTTGGGACTAGCAATTCTAATATGTTTATTTTTTTCCACATGTGAGACTCTTTGGAAACCTAAACTGATCCTTTTTTTATTTTTTTTTTTTTTTTTTTTTTGAAAAGGAGAAATAGAGTATCACATCCACATGGGTGACCCCTCCATTTCCATTTATGGTGAGAACACCCCTCAGGATGGATAGAAATTTGGACTTTCCTTCCATGCCAGTGTCTGGTTAATTGGAAAACTGATCAGCTTGTTGTCTGAGTCACACAGTTAACAGCTTTGGCCATACCTTCAGGAGACATTTGTGGAACTGGATATCCCCTCTGTGGGGAAAATATATAGTGAGTGTGAACCAACTGTATATGGCATAACAACTTCCCAGAAGCGTGGCTATGTTCTGATTTCAGCATCATCGCTTTGCGTGAGCATCTTACAAGGAATGCATATGTGCTAAAATAAATGGATTTGAAATGTCTTTTTCTACAGTTTTGCATAATACTTTGTCAACAGATCAACTATGGATATAACTTTCTAGTTGTGAGAATACTCTGCATTGAAAACATAATTAAATTACTTGATTAGAAGGTGAACAGAAACTTTCTTCTATTTTCAGTGGTAGTTCAGTTTATAATTTATATGCTGATGACGAAGATGAGACAGAGGCATCACCTTCTGGCCAACAGATTATTGAGAATTCAATTACTATGAATAAAATGAAATTGCTCAAGGCAAAAATGGAGAACATGAATCTGAGTAAAAAGGTGAGGTTGTGATTTCAGTTTTTGTATCGTAAAATGTCTTGCGCTTTCCTAGTGCTGGCTTTTCTAAAAAGCAGGTCAGATATTTTGCTGTCCTGGGGGAGTGAAATCACCAGGGTAGATGATGACTTACCTCTTGTTTAAGTAAATGCTGTTGTATAAATGGCATTGGCCTTTCTTGGTTCTACCTTTCAATGTTCAAAGAATTCATTATGGGTCCTTAATTTATTTGCATGGGTGGGATTTTCTGGGGTGTGTATGTATTTGGGGTTTGGGGGTTTTTTTTCTTCTGATACTTTAGTGGTTTTTTGCAGCACTGCTCTGGTAAAAATGTTTTTGTTACATGAAACTTCATTAGAAATACTGTAATTGAAAAGCCTATCAAGTTAAATATGAGAATGAGATTACCTAGCAGATAAACATTATGTTGGTGTTAGTGTCTGTCTAGGTTACCTTTCATTGCTCGACCTGTTCAAGACCCTAAGCTCTTCTTGACAACTTTGATGGCACTCTGGCTTCCCTTTTCTATTCCTCTGACATGTGGCCTATTTAGAAAAAAGCCTTTTTATGATTAAAATTTTTCATTTTTATTGTTCAGATGTTGGGGTGAAGTTTTCACAGCTAGTAACAGATGAGGGAGTAGAAAGAACGATTTGGTGTTTTCTGGCTTTACACTGTCTGAATTCCTGGGAATGTGAATAGGTCTTTGAATGCAACCATAATTCAAATATTCATTGTTGTCGTATGTGGTTTGGGGTTTTTTTAACAGCCTAAGAAAACTGTCAAGGTGAAACCTCGTCCTCCAATGGCTCCTCGACCATCTAATGGCTCAGTGGCTGCTGCTCGTCACCGTTTTTTAAGAGTGCTCCCCCACATCGTACAGTCTGGCCTACCTCCTCCTGGGAATTCCTATCACTCGGAGTCTTCCCAAAATGCACTTTCAGCATTGGCTACTTTGGCCACCACTGGTACAACAATGCCATCTACAACTAATGACTTTCTTAAGGAAGATGACCCTTGGCAGAGCAACTCTTGGTCTCAGTCAATTAGTAGCATCAGGTTACCACCAAAAATATCTCGTGTTGAACTAGAAAATGCAAAACTACCTACAAATAGTATTCTGACTCCTGTTTCATCTCTACCTGCAAATTCAGAAAAAGGATCTGAAAATGTGACTGCAACAAGCGAGGAGGATGCCGGTTCGTTTCCGAATCTAACAAATGTAGAACTATGTGGAACAGAAGAAAAACTTCTACCTGAAAAAGATGCTTTTGCTTTGCTAACAGATGCAAGCACCACAGAACAGTGCAGCGAGATACATGACATAGGAAAGGTGAATCCACAACTTGAACTCTCTGATGGGGATGAACAATCTAAGGTAGTAGAGCAACACAGAAAACCCTTTAGCAAAGTGCTGAGTACTGCAGCAGTGGGGGCTGGCCTTCTCAGTACTCGTGAATTAAGTCCTCAGAAAAATCTGCTTTTGTCACCTCTTCGCTATTCAGCACAAGTGGCACGTCACAGTTCTCTGAAACCACAAGCACAACCCAAATGCTTTGAGGCTGGTAACTTAAGATCTACAGCCTCCCCAAACGTGCTTCGGTCGTTGGAAGTAGGTGGTATAGCAGACTCCTCTTTTTCTAGGACTGCTAGATTTCGTAGTGTTAAAGTAGAAACGTTTGGCAAAAGACCTGATGTAACTTCTAAAGCAGAGGCTGGGGACATCACAGATATGGCTAACAAGGCATCCAAAGAACCTGTGAGTTCTGTAAGTAACTTAGGATTTCTGGCTTCGCTGGCCCGAAGCACAGACAGAGAAAGCTTACAGAGTTCCTGTGGGACAGGCAGGTTTCGGACTTCTGCTATTGCACTGCCAACAAATATGCAGCATTTTCAGGAAGAAGGCTTTAGGAAAACTGCTCCTCCAAATGAAGCTGCTGAATATATTCGAGTGAGTACTAATCTTCCAAAGAAATTGAAGTTTTCCTGTCTCTTCTGGTACTGGCATTATGAAAACTGTCCTTTTGATGTGTGTGTCTATGTGCCTTTTCAGGGAAGGCAGATGGGGAGGGGGAGGTGTCCTTAAATCCATTATAGTTGTAAACTGTTTTCTGAAATCCTGTTGGTAGCTTAGGGCCCATTTCAATAAACAGGCAGTTAACAGTAATTTTTCAAAAAATTGAAGTGGTTGTTAACAATTAAAATTACTGTTGTAATGCTGGAATTGAGTGTTTGAAGTGTCATTTGACTTCTGCTGCTCACTAGTTGTCGTCTATTGCAAAGTTTGCCCTGTGACTGGCAGCATATATGCCTAGCTTCAGAGCTCTAATGTACTACTTTGTTTTGTTGTGTTGTGAAGTATAGGGAGACTTTTAAATAGCCAGTTTGAGTAAGTTTTTATATTGTGGGATTTTAATTTTGTGAACAGAAGTCATCTTGGACTCTTCATAGATATGTTGACTGATAAAACATTGATTTCATGTAAGTTGATACCAGATTGTCTTTTAAATTTAATTTCCATTTGCTAGTAATTTCCTTGTGGAATTTTTTTTTTCTTTTTTAGTCTGCACATGGGCTTGGAATGAATGGAAGTATTGCAGCTGTAGGG
>NW_010421884.1:15868-16609 GCF_000710305.1 Buceros rhinoceros silvestris | reverse complement strand
AAAAGAGTAGGTAAGTAATTTGACTTAATAATGGAAGATGGCTCTTCAATCTTTCCTGATATATTGCGCACACAGAGGACAAGAATAATTTATTTTTCTGAGGCATATAGCTTTGAGTCCTTGCTGTATTACAGTTCTATAGCATGGTGTAACTTTTAAGCCATTCTTTAATATAGAGATGTCATCTAGATCTTAGGCAGACGTAACTGTGACTGCCTCCTTGTTGTTTTTTAATACTTAATGAATCCTGCATATCATCTGTAGACATAAACATGACTTTCTGCTCAAAAGTTTCCAGAAGTTCAGTTCTGTAAATACTTCTGAGTGTACTAAAATCAGCCAGATTTATCAGAGGCGTTGTCTTTAGGTCTACAGCCTGAGCCAGAAGGATTTGGCAAAAAAAAAAAAGAGTAGGGAAGAAGCAGTAAGGACATGGATGCTGAAGATTACTGATAATAGTTGCGATTTTTCTCTGGTTTTTGTGGTGGGCATCATTCTTTCTAGACTGGTCTCGAGAACTGTGGAGTGCTTAATGCTTGACATCTTCTGAAAATGGATGTGCTGTGCCTAAATATAATTTCTTACAGGATTAATTCTCTTGGGAGGAATGGATTTGTCTAGACTAGTACTTCTAAAACTCAAGACTGTGAGCTTTATAAAGATTCTCAGCACAATTAACTTTCTTCATGTTTTTGACTTACATTTTTCAGGTTTTTCTTTTCTGTATGACCTTAGGGAAAG
>NW_010421884.1:0-15772 GCF_000710305.1 Buceros rhinoceros silvestris | reverse complement strand
GGAAAGAGAGGCAGGCATGTATTCCAGGATTTTAAGATCTCGGTGTAGAGAATGAGCTAGAAGATGTTGAAAGAGCAGCTGCAACAGGAAAATGTATGTGATTGTAATGATGTGGGAGCAAAGTTGCTACAGTAAATGCTTTCACAACTGGGGGTGCAGCTTTGAATTGGCAATCAATTAATAAACAGGTTTGTCCTTACCTACTCCATGATAAAAGAGATGGTACTCTAACAGCCCCAACTGTATGGGAAGCCTACTATCATCTGCGTCATTTTGGGTAGAACTGTGAAGATGACATTGCTCTGGTGTCTCTTTTGTCAGACGAAAGTTTGTTTTCCAAAAGGTTCCAGACATAAGAAGGACAAGGTTGGTGTCATCATATCGTGCAGGCTCTTGAGAGAGGGGTGGCTGGTGACAAACTTAAGTAATAAGTCACTGAACATACTAGATGCTAAGTACTGGAATGAATGCCCAGTTGATTCTTTGGAAAGCCGTTGTGTGCAGTGCTTTCTCGATCACATTACATGTTTTCATTTTACGTTTGGGAAGACCATTAGGAGATGTGTTTCTTGATTTCTTCTGTAACTTCTTGCTTATGTGAACTTTTAACAGGCGTTAAAAATTATGGGCCTAAGTCCCACATTGTGCTGCTCTTTCCAAAGGTGTTCGTAGACTTGAGATGTGTTTTCTGGTTCAGCTTTGGGGTTTGTTTTTTTCTCTCTGTTTAGGCTTTGGGTTTCCCCATGTGAAGTATCCTAAGAAATGCAAAATAAATCTGGGTTTCAAAAGATAACATTAAACTAGTTTTGATCAGGAAGAAGTAAAAATAAAGTGTCTTTGCTGTCTTTCTACCTCTGAAAGCAGGTGAAGCAACCCATCTTCCACCTGTGAATGGCTCAGTTCAAGCAAAAAAGAAAATTACAAAGCATTGCTTTCTTTGTGGCAAGAAAACTGGATTGGCAACCAGCTATGAGTGCAGGTAGGCTGAGTGTATAACCAGCTGCTGTTTAAAATGGATAGCTGGGTAAACCAGAAGATTTTCTGTGCTGCATGGTATTCCTTCAGCATAGCACATCAAAAGATAACCTTCAGAAAAGCTGCACTTCTCAGTTCAGCAAAACTCCAGGAATTTTAATTCCTGTTCTGCTGTTGAGATATATGTTTTTCCAGGAAAATTTAAAAAATGTAAGGTATGAAAATGCAAGATACCAGGAAATAAAGAACATGATTAAAAAAATTAGGACATTTTACGCTAATGTGGAGAGAACTTGTTACAGATCCATGTTTTGCAAAGTTTCTTGACAATAATTGTCAACGACTTGAGGAAAAACTGGTTTTGTTACAGCTTTTCAGAAAATCTTGTCTGATTTGGCACTATTACAACACATCTGTACAGTTAGTGAATTTGTATGAATTTACATTTGACAACTTTCTGATTTTATGTGTTTGTTTCTTGTGAGACTTCAGTCACGTTTGAGTATCTAGAGCATCTCAAAAGCAGAACATTAGAGTGCTGGTCCCCCAAATCATGACTCGCAGACAACACAGTGAGACCTGGTGCTTGGTGATGATCACTGGGAACTTTAAAACAAAAACAAACAAAAAAACCAAACCAAAACAACATCCCCCACCCCGCTTTCTCTGTTGTTCTCAATTCTCAAAATATTGTTTCCCGGCAAGACATTCTTTTCTCAGTATCATTTCCCATGGGCTAGTCCAGGTTGGGAACTGCTGTACTGTGAGGGCTACATTTGAAGCTGATCCTGATTCATGCCTACCCACAGCAAAATGAACAAGATTTCTGCCGTTGGGGAATTGCGTTAGAGAGTTTCAAGGTGAGGAACTGCTTCCTTACTGACTCTCATTTTTTTGATTTTGAAACAGTTCTGAACACCGCTCACTTACCTTCTGAGCTGCAAGCTCTTCTAGAAGTAACTAGAAGCAGCTTGCTTATGGTTAAAAAGGAAGCACAGAAAAAAGGGGGGCAAATTGCACATATTCAAGAATAGCATGCATTCTAGTTTAAAAAGGAGCAACCATATGACCTTTTACTAGAATGGAACATGAACCAAACAGAGAATACAGTCATACAGGAGAACTGGTTATTATGGAACCAAGAACCAAAGAAAAGCAAACTTATTAACAGGCTCACAAAGCTTCAGGAACAGCTGCAGAGTTTATTATGAGCCCAGATGGACAGATAAATAGATGATTGTAGTGCAGTAGTGAGCGAGTAAGTTGGATGAGTAATGCTTACTCCATTTCAAGAGAATTCTGATTTTTGAATGTCGTCATTTTTTTACTGTCAAGAAGCAACTTTATCAAATAACCAGGCAACAGAACACTAAGATGTCTCCACTTAAAGCGCTTGTCCAGATCACATACAACATCCAGACTATACTATTCTCCTCTTAAGAGTCTTAATTGCTCAGCTGTCAAGTCTGAAGGCAAAAATCATAATCTTAACTCATTGAAATTGCAGTCAGTGTTGGAAAGATGCACCCTTATCCAGTCATATAGGAAGTCATGTTCCCTATAACTGGATTTCTTTTCAGCTGACTAAATTTTTTAATGTCAAGTGACTAATTTGAGCTTATGCCAGGTGGAAGTTGTGCTGAACTAAACATCTGTTTTGGTGGTCTGAATGATGTGGTGTTTTTGAATCGAAATGCATTACGTGGATTTCACCTGATGCCATTATTTTAGACTTTCAGGTTTACGGTTTTGTCCTCTGAATTCTACCAGCTAATGTCTTGTGAGGTCTTTAAAAAGAAATAAAATAAATCAAAGCCCGTCATTCTTAATTTATAAGTGTGTTTGATCCTTGCTAGCTGGTTCCAGGAGAATTGATCTTGCTTAACTCCTATATGAAGAAACGGTTGGGTCAAAACTGCAATATTCAGTTACAAAGATGTCTTTCTGATTACCCCATCACTTCATGTTATCACTCAAGAATGATTAGAATCCACGCAGTTATGTCAGATAAACAAGATGTGATTAAGCTGAAGGGCTCCTAGCATGTCAAGAGAGTTAAGAGCTTCTAAAAGCTTGTTAACTGTTAATTATTTTTGATTCTTCAGATGTGGAAACAACTTCTGCGCAACACACCGCTATGCAGAGACTCACACCTGCACCTATGACTATAAGAGTGCAGGGCGAAGGTATTTGCAGGAGACTAATCCCATCGTTAGTGCACCAAAGCTTCCCAAAATCTAACATGGTTCTGCTGCACGTGGCCATCTGCCATTGAAGAATTGTATTACATTGAAAGAAGCACTTGCTTAAACTGCATAATTTTGCCATGCTCCTTATTTAAAGATTTGCCAAGTAACAAAAGCACATGAGGATGCATCCTATCAAAGAACAATGTGAACACTACTGCAGTTAAAACTTTTCTTCTTTAGTGAATGGAAAGTTAAAAGATTAGTTTTTAAAAGCTTACACTGATTTAACTGTTACTGCACGTCTTGTGTTGTGTTTTATATTTGGAAAAGCTATTTCACTAGACAAGTCTTTAAAAGATGCACTTTACTAACTTTATTTACTGTATAACCAGACTTGAGGGGAGTGTTGTAATGAGGGTGTCATGTAATGTCTTCTGTACTCTTGCATTTTTTTGTCCATTGCGTGATTCTAAGTTATTTCACTAGAAAAATCCTCCTCCCTCCCCGTTCTTCAAACAGCCTATTTTGAGATTTTTAAGGGGGTAGTGTGTTCAACCCCTCTGCTCCATTCAGATTGGTATTCATACACTGTGTATCCATTCTGAACATTACATACCATGTTAATCACATTTTCTTAAAACAATACTGTTTATATGGCAAGTTTGTTTTTAATTAGAAAATCCCCCCTTTGTTGCCATTAAATATAAGGAACAAGTTATTTTAACTTTTTTTGTAACCCTAGATTTTTTCAAGACTTCACAAGTTGGTTGGTTAAGATGTTGAATGCTGTTACTAGAAGAAATTCTAATAAATATTAAATTTTATTCTGGTTTATGCTCTTATAAATTCACAGAATAACTTTTCCTATCTTCTAGCATGCTTCTAAACTAAGAGTTGGGCTTTGAGGGGGATCTTTTTTTTTTTTTTTTCAGAAGCACTGCCTCCTATCTGTTCATACTGAAGTCAGTGGGGAAAATTCCCACCAACATGATTAGGAATAGTGTGACCAACACTGTGTGCTTTAAGCCTTCTGAAGTCTTACAGATGTACTAGCAAAGGCAAAAGGGGCATTCAACAGATGGCATGTATTAACCTGCAGCCTTGCTCTCCTCCAGCTGATACTGTACAAAGGCAGGTCAGTAACTGCATGAGACACCTCTAATGAGCATGCAGCTACTGCAGAAAGTTATGGTGGAGGAATATACTTACTGAAAGGCTTCACTTAATGTGTCTCAAGTCTTTTTTTATAAGCTTATGTTGTTTGAGATATTCTAGAATAAACAGATTAATAAAAAAATCTACAACAAACCACCAAAATAAGAGAAACTCCTCCACGTTGCATCTAGACAGTTGAATATCATAGTTCCTTTCCTGCAAGAGTCCTCAGCTACTTTGGTTGTGGTATTAATAATCTAACCTGAAAAATTCTCATCCTTGGAGGAAATCAATTTCATGTAGTCTGCCTGCAGCTTCTTAAACCTTCTGGAGTTTTCAGAGTGATGACTTCAGAAAAAAAAATTCCAAATCATTCTTCTGGGCAGAGATAAGGTAAAAAGGTAGTTCTGTGTGTGTGACCTCTAGGCTGCTTCTTAATGGAAAAAGTTGCACCTAGTATAACAAACATGTTGTTACTGAGCAATGCTATGCACTGTGAACATGCTTGTAGTTTTCATCTCCAGCATGGTACAGTATTTGATGCTAAAAGAAAAGAATAAGAAACAGGGCAAATGTACTAGTGTTTGTGCAACAATTACTTATTTGCAACTCAGCAACTTTAAGACAGAGGTATTGGTCTTTCTGTAGGTACAGTAGACATTTGAAGAGAAGTGAAATTAAAATATCAGCTGTCGTCATTTAATCTGATTTTGCATGAGTATAACTGTCAGGAAATTATTTTGCAGTGCATTAGAATGGCCATACTCAGATTTTAGTGAGACTATATAACTGAGATCTATGGCAGGAAGTTTCTGAGTCAAACCTCAATTTATGACTCTCCCTTTCTGTATGTGCATAATGAGGTGCACAAGCATGCTTTTCAGAAAATGCAATGTAGTAATACTCTAATTTCCACGTGTGTAGCTTCTCATAATTTTAATTATACCTCATTTTGATTAATACAGTTATTTCTTGTGTGGAATTCTTCTGATTTTGTTCTCATCTCTAATACTGTGTTACATGCAATCTTATTTTCAACCAGTAGTACAGCCCTAGGAGCACTTAAATTTGTCATGAACTGTTTTAGTTGCTAATTTATATGCTATCGGGTTTTACCAAATCCTGTGTTAGACTGTGCTACGGATTGATTACTGTTTACTGTGTAAACTTACCTAAATGGTTTGATTTTCTGAGTACTGGTGTGCTGTGGTGCTATGCATCTGCTCTAGACAAATGTTTAGCTTTTGTGTATTTGTTCATGTAATTAGATTGTATCATAAAGCATTTATCTAATGGAAGTTTAACAATGACTTTGTGTGCTTCTCTACCTTCCTGGCAAATATTTTTTGAATGTTTTTTTTATGCTTGAGGACCTGTGAGGCATAACCAGGCTGCTCTCTGGCAGAATGATCTCTAGAGGCGTCAGAAATGTTTTGGGTGTTGAATGAAATACTTCTTTCTCTGTAATCTCTAGGCAGCCATGATGATAAAAATCTGTCTGCTTGCACATCCCATCTCTGTTTGGTTTGCAGTCTCCTGGGATGTAATTGCACTGGTGTCTTCTGCTAGCAATCTTCAGTTGTAGATAAGGTTAGAGTTTATATGTTAAAACTGAAGTCTTTTCTAGATTTTTTTTACATATGACTTAAACACTTTGGTTTCGTTTCAAATACTTCCAACTTTCATAATGGGGCACCATATTCTGGGTGTAAATATTGGGATTGGGGTTGCTTGTGCCAGTAAGGAGTTGCTTCCACGTGCAGCTTTGTATTGGGTCACATTTTTCCAGTTTTTGTGTCAATCAGGTTCACGCACTTGACACTATGTTAGCACTGAGCTACAGTTACTCACATGAGAACGTTCACGTAAGAAAGCAAGCCATGTGAAGCTGTGGTACTGTTGTGAGAACTTGTGCTGTTGCTGATTACTGTAGTTCTTACTCTGATTTTAGTTTGGGGTAGTTTTCCAGCGTTTGTAATGGTCGAAGTGCTGGGCGGAAAACAATGGAAAAAAGTGATTATTTCCTTACTGTAGTTATTGTCCTGTTTAAAGATTATCATCTAAAAAATCAGATGGTGTGCTCAGTAGAAAGATGAACTTAGGCTGTTTCTTGTGAAGCAGGTATGTGTGGAGCCCTTGGGATCTTGTGAAAAGTGACAGTTTTTAATGTGTAGAACTGTAATCACTGTCTCAGCACAAGTTTGACGAAACAGTCTATTCTCTTTAGCTTGTTTCAGTTCCTAGTTTATATATGATGTTACTAAAGTTACTTATGTGTACTCTTGAGCGTTGCAAGCGTATCTGCGCACAGGTAGAGGGAGATTGCTTGTCACATCATTTTTTGGCCTCCTTTTTCCTACAGACATTAAGGAAATACACAAATCAGAGGCTTGGCAAGCAAAACATTTTTTGTTTTGCTTTTATACTCCTTTTGCCACAGAAGAGCAATTGGTTGAAAAGTTAAGGAAGGTTGCGTTTCAACCATGACGTGATACACAAAAGCCGCGAGATGTCAGTGGAGACCCCAGTCTGAGGGAGATTTGGGATAAACCAAACATACAGAAGGGAGACAGAACTATGTATTTATAATGATGCTTAGGCTGTTGCTGGGTTTGACCTATTTTATATTCCTAGTCTGTCTTTATTTCCGAATCAGTGAAATGTGGATTTTTTTTTTTTTTTTTTTTTTTTTTTTTTTTTTATTTATCAGGTAGCCTTCAGGAGCAAAGTATTTCAGCAAGCTGGTCTTTGTCCTTCCCCGTTGTTTTGTTTACAGTAGGGTGAATGCTTGTCTTATTTTTCCTCTTGAGAGGAATACACCACTTCCTGTTTATTAGAGTTTATAGCCATAGGTTAAAGAAGGGGTCCTCTACTTTAGCTCTTTGGTCCTCCTGATACCCTATAGGATTTTTCATGATGAATCCTTCCATCTGGTAAGAGTTTCACTGAGGAAGTTGTATGGCTACAGAACAAGTTGTATCCTTCAAAGCCTCTTCAGTCTTACAAGAATGATATGCCTAATTTTCTGTATAATTCTCTCAAAGGTGAAACCACATTACCCAACCACATGTGGATCGAGTCCTTGAGCCAAGGTCTTCCATCCAGCTAAGTACTTCCATGAATAAAACCCCTCATTTTAACCAGTTTCTCTTGGGACTGCTAGCTACATCTTATTAGAAAGGCTTGAAGGCAGTTGTTTGAAAGCTGTCAAAAGGATTGCAAGATGTAAGAAAACTGCAGAATACAGCATGTGTCTGCCTTACCAAGAGATGAATCTCTGTCTAATAGCTTAGGTTCTGCAGATTCCAGCTATTCCTTCTCCCTACCACATTTTCGGTGGCTTGGAGACTGTGTTTCCAGCTCTTCTGTGTGGTAGTCTTGGTCTTCATCTTTTTTTTTTTTCTTTTTCAGTGAGTCCATGTAATTTTTTTCTCTGTATTCTTTTATGGCCCTTGTATGCATATCTCTTGGAAAGTATTGTAGCATACAATAACCCTTGTTTTGCCTTTCCTATTAACTGTTCTTTAGGAAAAAAAAGTCCTTGCATAAGCAGCAATTTAATACCTTAATCTACAGAAGTTTGCATAGAAGAGGAAGACAGCTGTTTCCCAGCTTACCGTAAGTCTTCAGTGCTGTTTGTTGGTCTATTTTGAAGCTATTTCTGCCGGCAGTGTTCAGTGTTAAGAAATGGATTTTGTTTGATCTTCAGTGGCTTGCCTAGTAATGAGATCTTTTTCAGAAGTTATGATAACCATTAGTCTGCAAAAGAACTGCATCCGAAAGTGTCGTCCACTAGTTTGTGCCTAACTTTTCCCTTACATAGGGTCTCCGTGGCAGAGAACTGACTGAGGTGTTTGCTGCTTGTGGGAAGCTGCAGAGAAGAGACACCAGGGGGCAGCGGAGGCATTTAAGAATAGCAAAAGTTTTCGATTTCGTCCACTAATGAGGTCTACAAAGAAAGCCATAGATAAAGAAAACTGTGATTATCTCATTATAACCCTTATTCAGCCCACTCTGAACAAATCTGAGGAGGTCAGCAGTAGGGTACATCCCCTCCCTTTTCCTAATTACAAACTTTAAAAAAAAAAAATTGAATGGAACAGCGTTGGAAGACTGCCTCAAAAACATACAAATCTGTGCTGTGTTTTATGATGTAAGCTGTTAGATAATCTTAATGTATTGCAGAATAGCGAGCCCTCTAACCCTGCAAGTATGAATTTCAGAGGCATCTGCTAGCTAAGTTAGCTGGATGCTACATATGCAGTAAAAACATCATCTCTCCCTGTAATTTCATACTGTAGAATGACAAATACTGTTTTCTGTTTCCTATGGATACAGGGTGAGAACATGAAAGAATACATGCAGTGGTGTGTGCGGAGCGTACACCAGTAACTGCTCAAACTGACCACTCCTTACTGCTTGTCCTTTCTTGCCTTGTAATTTAAGAAACTTTTCAGGTCTTCAGCACCCTGAATTTTCTCCTAAACCACACTTTCAGGTTGTTTTCAATAATTTTTGAACGATCTTCAGTAGGGGTGATTACTGTTTATCACATATAGCATGTATATATAACTACATAAGGATTATATAGTCTAATCCTATCTGGATAGTGAATTATTGTCAAAATTTGGTGTTCTGCCCAGCACCAGAAATTCAAAACATGTCCTAATCACAACAATAGTATGATTTACATAGTACATGATTTCCTTTTAGTTTTCTGAAAGAAAAAAATCAGGAGTTTCAAAACACCCTCTCTTCTTTCTCTGTGATTTTTTATTATTTAACAAATGAATATGATTGATCTTTTTTTAAAGAGGACAGTTATGTGTTTTCTCTCCCTTCTAGCCATAACCTTAATGTGCAGACAGGCTTTTCATTTTACTTGAACTGATGTTGCTTCAACATTAGTCTTGGATTTATTTTGCATGAATCTCAATTGTACTTAATGCAGGTGTTGGAACCGTTACCCATAATGGGCTTTATTTGGGATATGGTAGTGGTTCGCTAAAACACCTGCACTGGCTGGTGCAAAGATACAACATGGAGATGTAGAACGAAGAATCTTTGGTTTTAAATATGGTCTTGAGACTAAGAGTTGAGTGACAGGATTTCTTCTTAGCATTGTCTTCCTTGCCAGACATCGTGGGTAGTTTGCCTTAGGGGAAACACAGGACTCATCGAGATAGTTTGGATTAGCGTGAGATCCATCCAGTCTCGCATATGTCTCTGAGAATAGTAGGTAACAGATGCTTCTGAAGAAGGTGCAAGAATGCTTCTGTAACCAAGTGTGCAGAACCTGTTTTCAACACTAGTCCTTACATCCTGTGCTAATGACTGGTCTGAATTATGAAGAACTTGCTGTCTCAGTGTACAGTACAATATTAATTCGTAGACCCATAGAAGTCTAAAATTACTTTTGAATCTTGATAGATTCAGCTAAATTTCTATTTTTGTAATGTGAAAAGCATTATATATCAGTAGTTTTGAATTTTTTAATTGAAATTCATTTGGTCTAGTGTTCTGAGAAAGGGAGAACAGTGTCTCCTGAATATTCAGTGTGTTCTGTGTATCACCTCTTCTCTTACTTGTATTTTTTTATGGTAGCGATCCCCTATCTTTGCTATTCCAGAGCCTTAGTTATGCTTCCTGCCCTCAATCTCCTCTATTTTTGCAGTACACTTTTAGAGATGCTTCTGTTTTCTTCAGTTTCCTGGTTCTCATTTTACTGTCCTGTATATTTAGCTTTAAGCTGCTCAAGATACTGTTACAATGGAAGGATCTATGATTAAAATACCTGGAAGAATATGCCCAGGGTTCTTCCAAGGGAGCAGAAGTGCTTAGTATATTAATTTGCCTGTACTCTGGACAGGATAGAAATAGCATTAGTTAGAATATGAGGAGAAAATGTAGGAAAGCTCTGTAAGGGGAACAGCTAGCCCAGTTCAGCACAATAGCTGTGCTTGTGAGGAAGGTGATGTCTGGGGTTTGTTACACAGAAGGACGCTGCCTGGTTTTACACCTGTGTTGCATCTGTGTTGGATGCATGCAGCCTGATCATTGCACTGGGGAGAGCCAAAGCTGGAATACCAACTGCTAAGAGGTAGGCTCAGAAAATGTCTTCCCTCCTCCACACATTTGGGCTTCAGGGGAGTAAGTTAATATCTTTCTATATACTCCTCAGTGGTCTGAGTAACAAACCTAGAAGGGCAGCAGCACACCAATCAGGTCCTCTTTCCAAGTTCTGATCAGTTCTTTTCCCCCGAAGCAGGGGAAGAACATGGTGAGCTGTAGTCGCAGCTGCAGTACCTCTTGACCTCTGGAGATGCATCATGTGCCACTGAGCTTTGCTTTTTCTAGTAGAGCATACCCTGTCTTGAATAAACTTTAAACTTCCTGAGGTACAAAGAAGGGACTAAGGTACAGACTTTTCCTTTCTATTACCCGGATACCAAATTACTTGCAGTGCTATAAGCCTTAATGGGGTGTGACACATTAATGTTGATGGGCTTTTCTTAGAGGCAGTTCATCCATACCCAGACAACTAGTTTTATCTAGAGAAATAACCCTAAAAGGTCAGTTTGTTGCATTTGCCAACTTGTTCCTCAGTTTTGAGGCTCAGTAATGAGAAAATCCCTATTAACCCTTCTACAGAGGACAGCATTTATGAGGTCTGGGTAGGCTTCATGTCTGTAAAAGCTTATCTACGCTGAGACAGGTTCAAAGCCCTATCCAGTCTTGTCAGTCTTCAAAGGCACCCTCATATGATGACTGAAAAGTTGCTGAAGTCTGCTGGGGCATGTAGTCATATGCCTGTTTGTCATGTGCCGTGCCAGATTAAGCCTGCTGTACGGAGGGCTGGCTGCAGTCAGGGTCTGCTGAATCCATGACGTACAAGGACCCCATGTCACTGTCCTGGGAGAAAGGTTACAATCTGGGTTGCAGGCAGGGATGCTTTTTCTCCTTTTGCTTTCCAAGTGAGACTTCAATGGCTGATGGAACTCTGTCTCAGAGATGAATTCCAGATCATCTCATCTTAGTGATTTTTCCAAGGCCAGGTTTTAGTAGAATGTTATTTATCACAGTTCTAACTTATATACTGCATCTGAGACTGAAGAAGGTTTCATAAATTTCAGACACTTGGGAAATGCTCTTGTTAAGATGCCTGCAAATCACCTACTTGGAGCTCTGGCAGTGTTCTTATTAAAGGTGATACAAGCTTTGAAATCTGGTGCTTTTCTGGTAAGAACTGCTTCCTTAAAAAGATTGGACAGCGCATTCTGTGGGTCACTGCTTGCAAGTCACTGAAAATGGGGCTCTCAAAGATAAATTATCTGAGAAAGAAAAATGGTTTATTTTACAGTGACTTCAGCTCTTTGGATGTGTTGCATGTATATATTTGCTGAGTAGCCTCACTTATGGACTGACTTTTCTCAGCTTACAAGGAAGAGTCAGTGCTTTAACACTGTGGTGCTTGTTCAGCATTGTAACCATCTTTCAGGTGTGTCTGCCTTGCAATTCTCATGCATCGTGTAATCATCATGCATCATTTCTTCTTTCATTCAGTTCTAAGCTATTGACATTTACTGTAGCAGAATACAGTTTTCAGACAGTGAGTATCTTTCAGTCATTGCATGTCTGAACATTCCTGGTTGTAACAGGGATGTCCTGGACTGGTGAAGAAGGGGAGTGGTAGTTGTTCCTTTCCTGTTCTTGAGGGAATCAGGAAAATACTTAATTTTCTATATTCTTGAAACAATCTCAGCAAATAATTTTCATTCAAAAATTGGCGAGAAAGATGCATCTAGTTTTCTTGGTGTTCTAAGGGAGAGAATGGCAAAAACTGCTCCCACCTACCTACCCTGTAGATCAGACTTAAAAACAATGGTATGTGAAGCACACTGATGTAACAGGTTTTAAGGAACTCCAGATTTTAGAGAGCTAAGTCATTTCCTTTCCTTTTCCTTTCAGAACATGAAGTCATCTTTGTATGAATGAAAAACAGTTAGGAAGGACATAAACTGTATTTGTATTTCCTTACGTCTTTCTACTTGAATTCACATCAGCTCCTTTCACATTCCCCTAATGCTCCTCATTTTCCTGCTCTTATGAGAACGTATTTTATTCATTTAGCACAGGCAGAAAACAGAGCAATAATGCAGGAAGGAGTGAACCCTGGGCCCACCTTCAACTAGGGGTCATCGGAGAACTTTTTGAGCAATACCCCTCATCTCTGCCAGTAGAGTTCACAGGAGAAAGTGAACAGATAGGGCAACACGCAGCTCAGGATATGCAGGTGGAAGGAATCAAAGGAACTGAGTTGATTTGCAGGAAAACTAGCAAAGGAGCAGCCCTAGGAGCACATCCTGGGCTGTCTGCGTGCACACCATGTTTGCACGTGTGAGCTCATACGCATGTGTCTGGATTTGAAGCTTCCTAGTCATCAGGCTTTCGTTTTTCTTTTTGTAGTTGTTATCCAGTCTAATAGATGTGTTTCTCTACATTTTAAATTAATAGCCACAGATTCACAGACACACATGTGAAATGCGTGTATGTACTTGAGTGCATGAAGGTGCTTTACACCTGCCTATTCTTTGCAAAAGGTCTTTTGGTTGTGTGGATTTTGGGGATTTACAGTCTTCCATTAGCCCCTCTTATAAGTGTGTCCTCTGCAAAGCTTCTGGAGGTGCTTCCAGCCCTGAGTCCATACTGGCTGTTCTCATTACAGCAACATAATACTGCAAGGTTTTGTACAAAAAATGGCAAGGAAGCGTTGCAGTTTCTTTCTTATGATGACAGTGTAGCAGACTGGTATAGCTCATTAAATGTATGGTAGCAGTAGTTTTCGCTTATATTTGGAAACAGATTTTCCTTAAAAAATCTATACTTTGGAGACCCAAACCACAGTGGAATTCCAAAGTAATCCCCTATGGTATAGTGGAGTTGCTATGGGAACAGGTAGGTACTCAGACCAATATTGTAGAATAAAAAGATCATTTATAATTATCTGTGAAAAATTGATTTATGCTTTTCCACATAACTGCTGTATGTATTGTTATAACTAAAGACAAAAAAAAAAAAGAGGGCATGGTTTTACAATAGTTTTTACTGTTCGGGGTTTCTGCCCCACACCACTTTTCAGGTCTTCCTGCTAAAAGGAGTGAAGCATTTCCAAAAATTGTAGTCTTAAGAACCGCTCACTGTATCTGTGCTGCTTTTAGAGAGAACCGGAGTCTCCTGGGCACAGAGAGACTTCTATTGTGACTTTAAACAAATTGAATTCATTGTTGGTGGCCAGTATTTACCACATGCATATGCTCACGGTCCAGATCCTGTGTGCAGGACACTGGGGCAGCGCTTTCTGCAGACCCGTCAGTATCTTCAGCTAAGCATGATAGGCACGTTCCCGAACTATGGTTGTCCTTTTGAGCCAGAGGTATCCATTTAGTAAAGTGGAGATGTTCTGTTCCAATAATTTTTTAAAAAAACTCATCTCTCCTACTCAGATCTTGAACAGCAACACTACCTGGAATAATTTAAGTCTTCCGCTTGACTAATGGGCTTTAGCTTAAGTTTAGTCTGTCTTCCCTATTTTTAAGATTAGCTGCAATTTGGTGGGGAACCTGCAAAGGCTTAGATTTGGATTTTCTACTGAGGGCTCTGAGGCATGCAGTGAGGATGTTCCACAGTAGCAGTTGCTCTTTGGCATTGAGGCTTTACTGCTAGCTCTGCAGTACTCTGTTCAGGAGCTGGTTACTGAGACTAACTCAAGAACAGCAACACTCGTTAAAGTAATAGATGGGCTTTCTAAGGAAACACAGAGACTGAAAAAAAAATTGCAAACCACAGGGAAGGCTTAGATCCGCAAAGGGATTTAGGTGCTATGGTCTCCTAGAGAATTAAGGATGTTGTACTGGCTTCTTTCATTTCAGGCTTAATCATTAGTTTTTCTAGTTTGCCTGGAAAGTCTGCCCTCCGTGCAACTGTGTAATTTCCTCATCTATTCCAGTTGTGTCTACAGGCACTGTTCCTAGTCTGGCACCCAGTAGTGGGTGGTGAGCTGTGCTGCTCCCACAGTGGGATACAGTCCTAGCCTGAAAAATCATTTAACGGATAACAAAATGGACTTGAGAGTATGAAGGAAGAAAACAGCCTCCTCTGGGAGAGCCCCATAAGCCAACAGTACAGCTTAGGATGAAAACTGATTCTCTTCACAAGCCAGCACAAAGCCAGAACACTGCCTGTCAAGAGGACATGGTTACCATCACATATGCACGTTACCACACCCTGTCTTCTATAGGGGTGCAATCTAAGTGTCTGGGTTTTAGCTTCAGTCCAAGCAGCACTGAACAGGAGTTTGGACACACATCCTCTTCCCACGAAGATGCACGGTGGGTGCTCTGTGGGTTGTGCTTCTCCCACCTTCACTGCATGGGTGTGCTGGGGCCTAACTGAAAGGTAATGAGATCCCAGCTTCTCTGTGCTTTGAAAACCTCGTGTAACGTGCTGTTTTTCTGTAGGGGGTGGTTGGACTCTACAGCAAAAGGGGTTAGCTTACTCATTTTATGCTTTTCTCACTGTTCTCTAAGGATAAACATAACCTCTGTGGAGTCCTGTAAACTATTGATGTGGAGAAGTGTAGGCTCAAGGAGATGAAAAATTTTCACTAGATTTAGAGAATGAACTTGCATGTCCAGTTAGGAGCTTTCCTTGTTTTCTGTCCGTTTCTTTCCTTGGTAGTACCTTCCTTCGTGTCTCTGCTGCACTCACAGAAGCAGTTCAGCAAGGCTCCCTCTCTTCCTGCTCTTTTTCACTTACTCCCAGGTGGGAATAGACACCATGTCTGGACAGAGGAAATTCTCCCTTGGCATGTTCCCTGTATAATTCACCTGGATAGTATAGTTCACCTATTCCAGCATAACAGAGGAGATCCGCTTTGGGAAGGAATGACTAAAGTATGCTACCTGCAGGACGGAAGTGTGAAATAGCAAGAGGGTGTGTGTCACCCAGAGACGGGCAAACTTTGCTACCATCCTTTCAGTACTCAAACCTGTTGTTTACATAATCTCCTGCTGATAAATCAATATATGCAGGCGCATAACTAATACAGAACACCTTATGAAGGTGGCTGTAAGCCATCATCAGGCTTAGGGCATGAATAATTATTTAAAGAAGTTAAATGGCCCCTTATGAAGTTAGTTCGGCTGTTTTACTGTGCTGAAAAGCAAGCCCCTTTCCCCTCGGGCACGGCGGTAACGGTGAGAGCAAAGCTCAGGACAGCTCCAGCCCCCTCCTTTCGCTGCCCGTTCCCGCTAACCCACCGCCCCTGCCCGGCCCCCGCACTCCCACCCGCGCAGGTACCACGAGCCCTGCGGCGGCTGCTGCCAACGTTCGCGGCGTGTCTCTGCGGGAAGGCGCCCGGCGCCACGGGACTTGGCGTGGGGGGCGCATCTCCG
>NW_010421883.1:569-808 GCF_000710305.1 Buceros rhinoceros silvestris | reverse complement strand
GCGCAGCATGGCGCTACACGGCAAGACACAGCACAGCACGGCACGACACGGCTTGACATGATACAGTATGGCACAGCGCGACAGAGCCTGGCACAGCCTGGCATCACACGGCAAAACATGGCACATAACGGCCTGCCACGGCACGGCCTGGCACAATACGGCATAAAATGGCCTTGGCATGGCTTTACCTGCTACGCTATGGCACCCATGGGCATACACGGCCTGGACAAGCCTGGTGA
>NW_010421883.1:0-278 GCF_000710305.1 Buceros rhinoceros silvestris | reverse complement strand
TGGCACAGCGTGGCTTGGTGTGACATTACGGCACAGCACGGCACTGCATGGCGTGGCCTGGCGCCGAAGGGCACACCACAGCGAGACACGGCAGGACATCGTATAACATGGCACAGCGTGGCAAGACACGGCAGGACATCATATAACACGGCACGGTGTGGCAAGACACGGCACAGAATGGCACGGCATGGAGTGGCAAGACATGGCACAGAACGGCGTGGCATGGCGTGGCACGGCAGGACACGGCACAGAACGGTGCGGCATGGCGCGGCGTGGCA
>NW_010421882.1:2395-3676 GCF_000710305.1 Buceros rhinoceros silvestris | reverse complement strand
TTGTGGAGGCAGACGGGCTGCCATAGATACCCCCTGACGTCAGCACTGCGAGAGCCAGCCCGTTAGGGGAGAGCTACCCCGCCACCCACCTGGCCTTTGGGATCTGCTCTGGGGCAGATAAAGCTGCTGCAATACAGAGAGGGTGCACACAACAAGTTTTCCTTCCTCCTCCTCCTGGGCAGATGCCACTGTGCCGTGGCCAGGGGGTGGCACACGCACTCCCAGTTTCTCTTGCAGCAAGAAGCGTCGCTGAGCTGCAACTGCATCACGATCTTACTGCTCCTTGTTCAAGGCTGACGACGAGCACTACATCCCTCGAGCTGTGCTGCTGGACCTGGAGCCCCGCGTCATCCACTCCATCCTGAACTCCCCGTACGCTAACCTCTACAACCCAGAAAACATCTACCTGTCCGAGCACGGCGGGGGAGCTGGGAACAACTGGGCCAGTGGCTTCTCACAGGTAACTGCTCTAGAGCTTGTGGGTACAAACGCGGGTCAGCTCGTTAGGTGTGAGGCTTTGTCACAGCTTTCCCAGCACGTGGTTCCGGCGAACGCCTCGAGACTCGGCAGGGACTCGAGCCTGACGCCTTGTGGCACCCTGGGTGCAGGGTCACGCTGCCAGTCAGACACAGCTTCACAGCGGGCTCGAGGAGCTCTTCTCCGTTTTCTGTGGGGAAGGAACAACTTCTGGTCTGCTCTCTTGCAGGGAGAAAAAATCCACGAAGATATCTTTGATATAATTGACAGAGAGGCGGATGGGAGTGACAGTCTGGAAGTGAGTAAATCTAGGGGTTGGGATCAGTTTGACCTGCTTGGTGTTTTCTAGCTGTTCTTCTGTAAGGTCGAGCTCAACCCTCCCGCGTACACAGACCTGCTTGATTTGCTTTGAGGTGCTGAGCAGAGAACATCCAGAGCGGAACTAGGGGAAGATCTTTCTCATTGCTACTGCCCCTGCCAGCCTTCTCCAGAATCTCCTTACAGGGTGCCCTGCCCTGGACACTGCTTGTGCTGGGCCCTTCCACAGGATACCATCCACACGGGGCGTTCCCGGCGTGGTGGCGCTCTTTCCTTTCCCATCCCACCTCTCTCCATGGCTCTCCTCACCTCAGCTGCAGGAGGACACGTGGTGAGGGCCCGTGGGTGGGGACTGCGCTGGAGCAAGGCGCCCACGGCAGAGCAGGCTGCCGGCAGGAGGGTGTTTACAGCCAGAGCTGCTGAGGGCTTTGGAAGCCACGGAACGAGCACAGGCAGCTGCAGGTTTGCTTTCCCTTCAGACAGGTT
>NW_010421882.1:1411-2062 GCF_000710305.1 Buceros rhinoceros silvestris | reverse complement strand
GCGGCCGCTGTGACTTCGTTTCCTGTGCGCAGGCAGACAGGGCTCCCCAGTGTTTGTGTCAGGCTGGCACGTGGCAACAGGGGAAGGGACGTGGCTGTCGAGAAATTACTTGGCGGAAGATCCAAGAGCCTGTTGTGGGAATTGTCCTGGATTTGGGTAGAGGGAGTTCGGCCTCGGGTACTCCAGAAGGAGGAGAATGGCATGGAGGGCCTGGGGCAAGGGCTGGGAGCGTTCACCTCCATTTTGTGAGACTGACTGGACCCTGGTGGTGACATTGGAGCTTTTCTGTAGCTATTTTGGGCAGGAGGAATCCAGGAGGCTCCTGAGCAGCACTTGTGGTGTGAGCAGAGACGTGGATCCCACCCACTCCACAGAAGTGGCCTGATGAGCACGTGGCTGTCGCTGTGGTCTGGAGAGAGCCCAGGCTCACCTCCGCTCCGTCACAGGCGTCAGCTCTGTGCTCTCAGTTGTCACAGGGGCTGAGCTGGACCCTGAGCTGGCTCCGTTCTACTTCCTTCCAGGGGTTTGTGCTTTGCCACTCCATTGCCGGTGGAACGGGCTCTGGGCTGGGCTCATACCTCCTGGAGAGGCTGAATGACAGGTGAGCGAAGGCCCCATCCCCTCGTCCCCTTCCCTCGCAGCAGAGTCAGG
>NW_010421882.1:988-1308 GCF_000710305.1 Buceros rhinoceros silvestris | reverse complement strand
CGTCAGAGTCAGGCCAGTCCTGGGCACCCTGCCAGAGCGGGGAGCTGGAGAGCGCTGAGTCAGAGCCACCACCCCCAGCCAAACACTGCCTTGTGCAACCGCTGGCACCCAGCCCGGGGAAGGGACGGCTCCCGATACGCCTGGGGACTTCGCAGGCTCTGGAACTGGACTCGGGCTGTCCAAACTCTGCCTTTCCTCAACGTTCTTATCAGGCAGCTGCCTCCTGACACCCTCACAGTGCTGGGGAGGGTGGGAGGCTCGAGCTGTGGGCTCTGAGCTGCCGTCCCTGCCTGTTGCAGCTTGCAGCCTCTTGAAAAGGC
>NW_010421882.1:0-746 GCF_000710305.1 Buceros rhinoceros silvestris | reverse complement strand
CCGGGACAAATTCTCTCCCTCCCCGGGAGCTGGCTCTGACTGCAGCGCTGTGACTCACTGCTGTCCTGGGCCCTGGGGACTGCCGAGGGAGCTGGGCTGGCTCCCTGGTGTTAACCCTCGAGGTGGCTGGGCTTTCTCACCAGGTATCCCAAGAAGCTGGTGGAGACCTACTCGGTTTTCCCAAACCAGGATGAGATGAGCGATGTCGTCGTCCAGCCGTACAACTCGCTGCTGACGCTGAAGAGGCTGACCCAGAACGCCGCCTGCGGTAGCTGGCTCTGACTGCAGCGCTGTGACTCACTGCTGTCCTGGGCCCTGGGGACTGCCGAGGGAGCTGGGCTGGCTCCCTGGTGTTAACCCTCGAGGTGGCTGGGCTTTCTCACCAGGTATCCCAAGAAGCTGGTGGAGACCTACTCGGTTTTCCCAAACCAGTATGAGATGAGCGATGTCGTCGTCCAGCCGTACAACTCGCTGCTGACGCTGAAGAGGCTGACCCAGAACGCCGACTGCGTGGTGAGGTCATGGGGGACCCCGCACCAAAGCCCCAGGGGCAGCAGCGGGTGCACCCTGGCCCAGAAGGATCGAGCAGATGCGGTGGCTCCAGAGTTGAGGGCTCTGTGCTCTGCCCTGCTGAGCTCTTGGCATTACTGCCCCCGGGATCCAGCAGATCCCTCCCCCGGCAGCGAGGACAGGTGGTGCCTCCCCTGCGTGGCTGCGCTGCAGCCTTGCACTTGAACTCGGTTCGG
>NW_010421881.1:0-7773 GCF_000710305.1 Buceros rhinoceros silvestris | reverse complement strand
AATTTACAAGACAGTATTTCTGAAAGTCAAAGTGGACAGTGGCATAAAAAGCAAAAATTCAAATTCGGTAAAATTCAAAACCTACAAAAGTAGTGATATTATTGTCAAACCTATATATACACAACAAACTTCATTGTTACATATACGTTAACAGTCAAAAAAATACAGTTTTAAAACTAATTTGGGAGACTTGTAGGAATTGAGGTAGAACCAAGAACTAGTGATCTTGGTGCTTAACCAAGTGTTCTGTTTGTGTTGCAATGAAAGAATATGGTAGAAGTGGCCTATGTTGGCTGTTTTGGGAACCATCATTAAAAGGGAAAAGCTGCTAATCCCATGAAGTCACATCACCATTTTTTTTCTTTTTCTTTTTTTTCTTCCTGTCTTGTGTTTCACCAGCAGTTATGGAATCTGCAAATTTTAGAAGCAAAACAAAGCCCCATTTTCCTCCATTATGTTGCCTGGAGCGACAACTTGAAGTTTTGTGTGGAATATGCTTTTGTAAAAATAAGATCATGCACCTCTCATCTCTTACAACAAATACTTTGCTAGGTTCATTCAAATATTCATTTCAGAAAGATGCGAGATCCTCATGACACTGTTCATTTCGATTTAAAAGTTTTTCTTACACACAATTGAGGAGACCTCAACACAGCTGAGGAAAGCCCATACAAATATTTGAAAAATTCTAATTGAAAGAGAACATTTTCCTTTAACTTATCTGAATAACAAAAATAGAAGATAAAATTTTAATGTATAGAGTCTTTCCTCACAATTGTATTTTTTCTCACAGAGCCGGACTGTAAATAAAATCACCTTTTACAAAGATCTTGGCAAATTAATGGTAGTGTTTTCAAACAGCTAAGAATTTTCTGTCATTTTTCAACAGTATTTTTCTAAAAGAAAAACATAACCCAAATTACAGAATCCAAAGTGAGATTCTGAACACTTCTTCCAATCACTCTGAAACAAAATTTAGACAAAGCATAGCATAGCCTTGCTTTCATCTCTATATGGTACTCAACACAGACATCATCCTACCAGAAAGAAAAAAGCAAAACCAAGCTATTCAGTATTTTAGATAAATGAAAGACATCAAAATAATGTCAAGTAAAGAGCATAGCTGCAAACTCTAATCACAATGCAGTGGTTTAATTTACAGGGAACATAAAACACTGCAGACTTAAGGTATTTCCAGTCCCAAAGCCTGGATGTCAGAGGGCAAAGAGAACAGACAGAGCGCACACAGAACATGAGGACACCTCAGAGCTGAGCTAAGACAGTGAAAGCTGGGGTGAGTGATGTTGATCATTAAGACAAATTAAGCACCATGTTATCAGTATCACACATCTAATATTGAGAAAGAAGGAAGAATACTTAACATGAGGAAAAGGAATGAATAAAATGAAATCTGAGACAACGCCAGTCCAACTTCCTATCAGCTTTAGTAGCAGAGCCACCAGCTGCCTTTGCTGCAATTCCAATGGCCAACAGTTAAAAAAAAAAAAAAAAGGCATAAACATTGGAGGGAAAATGAAAACAGAATCTTCATATAGTTGAAGTAACCAGAATTTCCAAAAGAAAGCTTTCTAAAGTTTTGACAAAAATTAATCATATTGCAATCCTGAAGAGCAAGAACCGGAGTTCTTCTCTATTGAGCTCTGCACAACAATAACATCTCTAGTGTTCACTACGGTGCACTGGTGGCAAATAATCAGAACGTTTTCATATGGCATGAGGAAGATAACTCCAGAACATGAAAAGCAGCAATGATTGGAAAACTAGATGAATGTTAGAATTGTTTAAGATTTGGCAATAGCACATCAAGTAATAAAGAAGGTAAAAAAATGACAACTTATAAGTTGTCAAAAGAAATTATCTTTTTTCTTCTCCCCATCCAAACATGAAACTAGCTCATGAAACTGCAAGTTAAAGATTTACTGTAAACCTTAAAAAAATTAACGACACAAAGCCTGAAGTAGCAGTTCTGCATACTATCAGGAAAGCAATGACATTTTTATACAGGGCAATTAAGAACAAGATTATCATGGTTCAATTAACTTGTCTTGATTTTTAGGAGTGCCTTAATTTCTTGATTTTGAGGTTATCATGCAAGAGCTATTTGCTCTCTAAGTGTTTTCTGTGCAAGAAAGAGAAAACTTTTTGTGAAAATTCTTTTATATCTACATGAGATGTCCTAATTATCTGTATTGCACAAGAAAATTTTAATATGCTGTCAGACCATTTGATGAATACCTTTTCTAAAAAACATCCCATTAAGTTGGTTGTCAATGAGAAAAATTAAATTGAAAGCTTAAGAAGAAAGTACAGAAAGAAAGCTTTTGTGACAAAGGTTACTTTTAGCTGAGGCAGGCTGCTGAATTTAAAAAAAAAGTTCCTTTAGGAGAGTGCATTAGAGAAACTAAAATGTAAATTACTATGACAGGTATTTCTTCATCAACTGCTAAGTACTCCTAGAACAACAAGCTGTATCTGAAGGCATGCTGTCCACATGCACTTCCACAGCCTGCGATTTGCCTCTACACCATTTGTCAAGCCCAATTTTTTTTTTAGTATCCTAGAACTACCTGTCTATGCTGAAATAGCATTCATGCGATTTCTTTCATGTTTTAACAAACACTGTACAAGCAGGCTTAGCATGCTTGTGCCTCTTCAGTTCTTTTAAAATCCAGACAGGCAGGATTACATCATATGGAACTTGTATTCAAAAGGGAGGGTGACTGCACTGTGAATATGTTTAGGGACAGGGTATATCAAAGGATGCTCAGTTCCTGTAAAGTTACTTTGCTTTTTCTCCTGAGAAATTCTTCCTTCATAGCTCCAAGCTTTATAACAAAACTTAATTGAAGGAGGCATGAAGAGACTTTGAATGGAGAACTGCTCTATGAAGCGTTAAACAAAGCTCTGGAAAACATAGTGCTTTTAAAGGTAAGCCCAGTTCCCAGCAGACACTCTGCAGTTCTTGGAAATACAGGTATTTCTCTGGATGGGCTACTTAAATTATTTAACCTGTATCTCCACTGGCAGCTCCAGAACAAACATCACTTCCATATATGTTTCACTACTCACAGTAACAATGTCTGCATTAAGACCAGGCATAGGTTTGCAGCATAGATGAAAAGATTTTCCCAGAATGTCTATCTCTGTTTATTTCTGCTACAATAGTTACACCACCAACACAGGGTGTGAAGGATTGGCTCGAATCCAAAAGGAAAGATGAAATAAGGTTAAAGTAAGGATAGATCAAGGCAGCCATAAAAAATAGACTTTAAAGAAAACACCCAAAAACAACGAACAGAAAAAAGCCAGTTGCCTTTGCCATCTGCAAAAATCTGCCTTTACCTGTGACGATACAACATCATGTTCAGCAATAAAACTGAGGGTCAGTTTTTCCAAAGTAACAATTGCTCAGGACCTGGCTGGGCATCGGTTTGCTGGTGATGAGCATCACTCTGCCCCTTCACTTAGTAAACTGTCTTTACCTCAATCCAAGAGTTTTTTTTAGTTTTGCCCTTCCTGAATCTCCTTCCTGCATTTGTTTCCCAGTAAAAACGGAGAGAGCATAAACCAAAATGAGCCTGGACATCAGACCTCCAACTTCAGCCTTCTAAGCGAAAGCTTTAGATAGTTCTTTATTGCTTTAATGCAGTTTAACAAATATTTTTATGAAGAGAGGAAAGGAACATTTTCTGTGCAATATCAACAACACGACATATTCATAGTGAACACATCACTAAAATGCTTCCTTAATAATGCTGTATGGATTAAAAAGAAAAAAACCCCCACTTAGGTCAGACATTAAATTATTACAGTTAGAACTTTAAAAGATTAAAGATATAAGCTATTTCAGGCTCTCATTGCTGCCTAAGGAATAAGCCGTAACTTACATTGCTGTTTCATTTGTTCTGTAATAAACCACTTCATGGAACGTGCCCTTCCTGTGAAAACGTGTTAATTGTGACCTTTGCTTTTTCTTAACTCATCTTAAAAAAAAAAACTTTAAAAAAGCTTCCTATTCACTGTTGTCCTGAAACATTTAGTTGTGTAATTCTTTCCAGTCTGCTCTGAAAAGGATGCAATGCATACGTGATGGTTCAGAAAAGCATTAGTTATTAGTCTGAAGGGTTACAGTGGCCTGGTGTGTTGTCTAAAAGGGAAACAAAGCCATGAATGTTTGAATTATTTGCTAGAACTGGTTCTGATTAGTATGAACTGCATTATTATAAACTTACTTCCAAAATTATACAAGAGAGATTATTTTGACTGAGGTTGGAGCAAACAGAGAAAAACATATTAAATTTGAGGGCTATATCTGAACACTGGTTCTGATTAGTATGAACTGCATTATTATAAACTTACTTCCAAAATTATACAAGAGAGATTATTTTGACTGAGGTTGGAGCAAACAGAGAAAAACAGATTAAATTGGGGGGCTATATCTGAACAGCCTGTAAAGCAGATTTAAAAAAAAAAAAAAAATCCCTAAAAAACCACCCAAAATCACCCAAAAAACAAAGAAAAACCCAAAACCAAACATAAAACCAACACAAAACCAAAAACAAAACAAAAAAACCAAAAACAAAACAAAAAAACCCAACAACAACAAAAACCAAAATAAAAAACCCAAAACCAACCAACCAACCAAAAAAAACCACCAAAAAAGCAACAAACCAAAACCAACTTTGTTTATGTGGACAACAGCAATTACACCGCAGCTTAATTGGTGTTAACAAGTGAGCAGAAAATGAATACAAGAAGTAGACAAAATTAAGAGAGAAATGGTTCTACAGATCTAGACGTTGTAGCAGACATCTCAAGGTGACGTTATGCCATCATGTTTCTGTAAAGTCACCATAAGAGTACCCTCATTTTAACAGTGAAAGGTGCTAACACTGCATCCTGATGGAAGTTTCATCAAAACAGCGACTTTTTGCAAGAATGTTTCTGTGATTGGTCAAAAACAAACCTGGCTTAGATTTGAGTTAAAGGAGGATCTGACCCCGTGACCAGCAAGACAGAGGAAGGGGAAACTCCTTTCACTTGTGGAACCCAGGCAAAACACAGCTCTTCCTGAAATTCTTCAAACCTGCTGTTAAAGATTCCGGTATGAACAATTCATCTCCATCAACCAGTAAATAACAAGCTTATTTTCAGGAATTTAAAATCTATTTATCTAACAAACAAACTCTGGCAGAACACAGAGGTGATATTAACTGCATTGCTCTTCAAACCATTCAATTCCTTCCTTCTTACACCTTTGACTATGGTCTCTGTTGCTGTCCAATCCATCACCCAGCTGAGTATGAGGCTCCACAGTAGTGCAACAGGAAGATAAGGTGAAAGATAAATGGAATAAAGGCATGAGTAAAACACAACACTGTAATAGTACCTGAAGTGGTAACACATTCAAAGTAACTATACACAATTAGAAATTATCTTCTACGGAATGAAACAAAATTATGTTTTAGTCTGGTAATCCAACACTACTTTACCTGTTCACATCTTTCTTTTGATTTTTTTGAAAGAGAGACTACATTTAGAGATACCTATTTAACATTACTAGCACTACAATTGTTCCAACTAACTCTTTAATACTAGTCAGATTTTACTCAAAGATGCGTTCGGCCAGCAACACTTCAGGTTGTTTTCCAGACAACTCTGTACTCCTACAGAGTATCAGATCGAGAGTTAGAAATACAGATGCCAGCTTTCCCCCCTCACCAGGGATAACTGAAAATTGAGAGAGGACAGTGAGATGCTTTCTGTGAAAGCTTTAGATCTTAATTCAGGATTCTTCTTCTTACCCGCAGTCTATCTAGATTAGCTATCCTTGTAGAGTCTCTGTTTGATCAAAAGCAAAAACAGTCTCCAGGATATGATACACAATAATTTTGGAAGCTTTCCTCCCCTCACCTCCATTTTAGATACAGAACAGATTAAAAATAAAGCTGTAGAAACATCGTAATTCTACTTGAGGACTGTGTCATAACATTCACTATATTATTACAGATAGACCACACATATCACCGTACACTTTACATATCTGTCATACTTAGGATCAACATGAACCATGCCCATGCCCAGCATGATTACAGTAAATAACAGGCCTTTAGGTCTCAGCTCCCCTTACATCCCCCCTTGTCATCCAACTACAAGTGTTTCTCAAAGCATATAATCAAGGCCATGCTTTTATTTAGCAAGGGAGACTCTGCTATATACTGACGCCTTGCTTCAAACAAATTGCTCAGGTAAAATCTTTTTTCCTACTGCAATCCGACTGTCTTCAGAGACAAACACTTGTCTCGATGTACTTTTCATTCCCGAACACAGCCTAACTGGGGGAAACAATAGTCACAAAAGGCTTCTTAATACCTCCCTCTCAGATTAGAAGTATTGTTGATGTTAGTAATGGAAAACTTTAAAAGAGCTTCGTTTCCAACACAACTTAAATTGTAGCCAGTAATTCCTGAAAAAGTAGTTTTATGAGCATGAACTCTCTCCTAAGGCAGCCTATGATTTTTCCATCTTGCATTTAATGTGCCAGGCACCAAAATACTTGCCTGAAATTAAATTTAAAACACTTTGTCTAGAAAAGTTTTGTACTTCTGACAAAGTCTTAATATTGCTTGGGGTTTGGTTTTTTTTTTTTAGATATTTCAGAATTATAAAACTTCATATGTTCTTCAAAACTATATGATTTTGCAGCCACCACTAAGACGTAAGGAGATATTGTCAGAACCCAAGAATTCAATTTAATTACATTGCAGAGAACCATCTTCAATAGCCTTCAACTAAGTTGCAGGCTGCCTCATACCAACAAAAACTGATTGATTTTGAAACATCAGCTATCTTGCTAATGTTGTAACAAAATGTCACAATGCAAATGCTATGCAGCTGGGGAACCTGAAATAAGAGAACAGTGTTTGCATGCTGGTATGCTGCTGTACCTAGACAGTTGACATTTTAGCGCTGATCAATTTTCTTTTGAAAAAAGTTGGGGTTTAACCTTTCACAGCATGTTACAAATCTCAAGTGTTGTACAAAATTAATAAGTAATTTTTGCCAAGGCTTTTTCCGCTATTAAAAGTTATTTCAGCAGCATTTACACTGAAATATACTCAATAAAAACTAAAGCAAACAATATTACATTTATTCCACGTGAATTGTTCTGACACAATCTGTATGGCAGGAGATAACATTTTTCAAAACTAACAAAACTAATTAAGGACTAAAAGTTTTGGACATTACCAATTTTTTTTTGCAATGGGCCAATATTTCACTTAATACATAAAGCACTTAGATTGTTTTCATACAGCATCACCAAATGTATGGAAGAAAGGACGTGAGGAATACAGGCTGGCATTACTCAGCTCTTAGCACAAATGTAACAACTTTAACATTTTCAAAGGAGAGGAAAACATTTTCCTCACGAATCTCTAGCGCTTGATATAGATGTCAATATAGAGGGGTAAAGTTGGTTTTGTGGGTGCATTTTTTTGGTTTTGGTTCGGTTTTTTGCTTAGGTAACTTCACATTAACACAAACCAGCCCAAAGAAAAATCACAGAGAATGTGAAATGGCCTTTATATTTTAAGGAAAGCAAATCAAAGGCAACAGCTAACATTTTTTTAAAAAAAGGAATTCGAGTTATATAGTTAACTCAGCAATTTTCATTTTTTTAGACTCTAAAGAGGAGGGAACAACAGTTGATGTCAATGTTGCCTAAATGCTGTATCTAACAACTCAAAAGCT
>NW_010421880.1:5220-5437 GCF_000710305.1 Buceros rhinoceros silvestris | reverse complement strand
AGCGGCCCTGCCTCACCACTCGCAGCGGAACTGTGGCTCTGCAGCGGGGCTGCTTGTAGATCCACGTCCTTCCCGGGGTGAATTTAAGGAGTGCAACGGTAAAGAATTTTGCTGCCTACGTAGCCCCGGTTTGGAGCAGCCTGGCCCAGGTAAAAGGATTCACATTTGAGAGAGTCGTGGTGGATTTGTTTGATCTTGAGAAGGTCTCCATAGGCAA
>NW_010421880.1:3388-4934 GCF_000710305.1 Buceros rhinoceros silvestris | reverse complement strand
GTCCCAGGGTGGTGCCTGAAAAAGTATATAAAGTGGGGGTGGGGGGTGTCACGCTGAGTTGTGGTCTGCGTTTGGAAGCTGCATCCTGCGGGTCGTACCATGAGCCAGCGAGGAGCAGGTACACCCTGCCTGGGAAATCCGCTGCTTTAATTTCCAGGCAGAAATTCAGGAGCTTTTCTGCTGGTGGGCAGGAGGCACCGTCCCTGTAGAGCCATCGAAGGGCGGTTCTGGTGTGGAAACGGTTCCGGTGTTGAAGGACGGAACAGCTCCGTGCCCTGGTGTGTCCCAGTATGGTTTGGAGGCAGGTCAGCTCTTTGGAGACTTAGCAATTTCTTTCCTATCCATATCCCCAAATTAGCTGAAGGGGCATCGGTGAGTGACTGAAACTGGGTGTGACAGGATCGCTGCGCAGAGCACGGCCCCAGATGCAGTTCCTGGGAGAACAATTGCTCTGAGCAGAACTTGTCTGGGCAGAGGGAGACTTGTGGCCGTGGTGGTCAGGTCGAAGCATCCTGCCGACAGCAGGACACTTCCCCCTTCCCTCCCCGCAGCAGGGACTGCTGTGGCTCACTGGGATGAAGGCGACGTTGTCTTCCTAATTTAGAGCATGAATGAAAACAGGTCGTAGTAGAAGTCCAAAGAAGGGTTGGTTATTTCCCAAGAGGTTGCGGCTAAAATTCTACAAACAAAGCAGTACAGCACATGAAACCAAATAAAACTACGGGGACGTGAATGTTGTTACTTGCTGGTTTTTCAGATGGCAGCAGTGAGGATTTTCTGAGGTGGAGCCACCTGGCCTGTCGCTGGGAGCTCTGTGACACGGGCTCAGGGTTGGTGGCAGACGAATCTGAACCTTAGTTTAGTAATTTTTTTTTATAAACTGTTGCCAGTGGCACTGCTAACAAGAACAGTAACGTTCTCAGCGGCGCCGTGTGCTGCCGGAGGCTTTGTGCGCTCTAGTGGTGCCATGTCAGTGACCCAGCGATGCTGTCGCGCAGAGCGAGACGCCGTCTGTCCAGACCAGCCGCCGTGTTTGTGCAGTGTTACCCACACCGAGTCGATGGGAACGAGGGGTGTGGGTAGAGCAGGGTTTCCCCCCCTCACTGCTGGAGCCAGCTGCCCGGGGCTGTTCTCAACCTCGCTGTCCCTCAGCGGCAGCCGGGATCGCTCACTCTCTGCTGGTGTGAAGCAAACGTGGTGTTGGCAGGCGGGCGGTGGTGTGGTGTGGTGTGGTGACAGCACCCACCTCCTGCGTCGTTTCACAATCATCGTTTCTCCTCTGTGCCAGAGGTAAAGGGCTGCTGGTTGGGTTTCTAACCAGCATTTCTAACCAGGCGGCTCTCGGCGGACTGGGCTCTCCTCACCAACCTGCGCCTGGAGACGTTTGTGCTGTGGCCTTTCTGCATCCCACCACAACGTGAAACAGCCCCACACTGGTGCTGGCGGCAGCTCAGGTTAAATCTGAGCTCCTGCTCGTCTGGATCCTGAGTGAATCTCTGTCCAGATCTTCGGGTTTGGCTCCTTGTTCGAGCGTCTGCCTTCGCAG
>NW_010421880.1:749-3264 GCF_000710305.1 Buceros rhinoceros silvestris | reverse complement strand
TGTGCCCTCCCTCAGCCCGGCTTGTGCCCGTGCACGACTTCAAACGCCCCTTTGCCGAGCCCGGAGCAGGAGCTGCGGTGCAGCTGCGGTCGGGCCTTTCCTGATAATTTTGCGGTCTGTGATTCCTGACGGCTCGTAAGGAAGGTCTTTGTGGTCAGTGAAGCGCTCGGGGCCATGCTGGGGCGGTTCTCCGAGGTGCGTTTCTCCTCTGGCCTGTCTGCAGTGGGCCCTGCGAGGGGCTGCCTTGTTCCGAATGTGATTATTCCAAATCGTGCAGCAAATGAGAGCCAATGACAGCCAAAAGGGAGGGGCAGGAGCTGGCTCTGCCGTGGGAGGTGGAACCAGCACCTCCCTCCTTGTCCCTCGGTTCCTGCTGCCGCAGTTGAAAGGTGGCAGTTGAGTGTTGTCATACCAGGAGCGATGAGGCAGTGCTGGAATAGAACGTGAACTTTGCTCTTGGTAGCGCAGTTCAACCCTGGGCCGAGATTTTTAACTCTTCCTTTTCAGGGTCTGGTTGTCAGTGTGGAGACTCTCCACGGCTGTTTGCCTTTGCCTGGGTCTCCTGTCGTTGCTGCTCTTTCCATGACCTTCTCTTCGCCTGCTCCTGGCTGGCATCACCTTCCAGCTTTAGGAATCTTGACATGGAAATGCCCAGAAAAATGTGTCGGATTTGTGCAGGGAATCTGGGGACACAAACGGAGACTTGTCTGTTCCTTCTTTGTACAGAGCCTGGAACTGAAAAGTGACGCCCTGACATCCAGGAGCATCGTGAACCCGGGATGACGGGAGAGGAGCTGCTTTGGTCGACAATCCGTGTCGCTGCGTGTCAGGTAAAAGGTACGGTGGGCTGTTGGCTCTGCCTCTGTGGGTCTCAGGCGGCGCTCCAGAGTCCGGTGAGCTTTACTCTCCAAGCAGTCTGGGCCCTGGTGAGCGCTGCCCTGGGCGTGGGCTGACCTGAGAGTTCAGCAAACAGCTGCGGTGACCTCAGAGGGTGCCACTGTCAGCCCTGTGATACAGCCCCAGCAGGATGGTTTGCGCGAGGGCTCTCTGTGTGCTCCGGGACCCCCAGCTGCTGGGGGCCATCGGCTGCTTTAGTGCTTCAGCATCCTCTGAACGCGTCTCTCATTTCAGGTGGCAGCGCTGCCAGTCTAGTCAGCCCAGGCAGGAGGGCTGAGCCTGGGTCTGCTCCGAGCTTCTGAGGGAGGTCTGGGCATCGTGCCTCTCCCACCCCACTCCGAGGAGCCATGGAGGACAAACGCAACATCCCCATCATTGAGTGGGAGCACCTGGACAAAAGGAAATTCTACGTGTTTGGGATTTGCATGACGATGATGATCCGGGTGAGCGTTTACCCTTTCACCCTCATCCGGACACGGCTGCAGGTTCAGAAGGGCAAGAGCCTGTACAACGGGACCTTTGATGCTTTTGTGAAAATCCTGCGGACAGAAGGGACAGCTGGGCTCTACCGCGGTTTTTTGGTCAACACTTTCACCCTCATCTCTGGGCAGTGCTACGTGACGACGTATGAGCTCACTCGAAAGTATGTGTCACGGTACAACAACAACAACGCTGTGAAGTCTCTGGTGGCAGGTGGCTCAGCCTCACTGGTGGCCCAGAGCATCACAGTGCCCATCGACGTCGTCTCCCAGCACCTCATGATGCAGAGGAAGGGGGAGAGCATGGGCAGGTTTAAGGTGCAGAACCAGGATGGCAAGCGGGTGTTGGTCTTCGGCCAAACCAAGGACATCATCATACAGATCTTCAAGGCCGATGGCTTAAGGGGCTTCTACAGGGGCTACGTGGCCTCGCTGCTCACCTATATTCCCAACAGTGCGGTCTGGTGGCCCTTCTACCACTTCTACGCCGGTAAGTAAAGGAGGCTTTGAAGGTGTCTTGTCCCAGGGGGCCTAGAAGCCCCTCAGAACAATGCTGGAACCGTGGACCCACCTTGACCTGTCTCAAAGTTGATCTCTGGGCCCAGTTTAAACAAATTCTGCAGAGGCTGGGTGGGAGTTTGACAGAGCAGCATTGTTTGAAATGCAGAGCGAGAGAGTAGGGCCCGAGGCTGGAGGATTTAAAACCAGCCGGCTCTAGGCAAGGGGGACCCGGTGTGTCTGCTTCAGCCTCCCCTTCCACTAGTCCCGAATGAGCTTTGCTTCCTGCCTGGAGCTGAGGGCGGCTCTTGTCTGGCACTGGGCAGAGCTTTGGAGCCACCACGTCAGAATCATTCATCTTTCAGTTCACACGGACCCAGGAGTCTTGTGTAGAGCAAAAAGTCTTCTAGAGCCATGGATCTCAGAGCAAAACCAAACCACAGGCAGAGACAAAGGCCAAGTCTTCCGGGGTTTTGTGTCTTAAGATCACGCTTCAGTTTCTGTAGTTTAAAAACTGGCACCAAGCCTCCTGATATAAAACCACGCTTACAGTGCGTGTCTCGTCCTGGCTCAGCCCTGGTAATCCTCAGGGGGTTCCCAGGTGCTAAAGACACTGGCCAGCTGTGAGTCGCTTTATCCCC
>NW_010421880.1:0-577 GCF_000710305.1 Buceros rhinoceros silvestris | reverse complement strand
GCTGTGCAGCTTTGCAGATGGTTTTCAGAGTAAGATTCACCTAACAGCAACCTGCCTGAACGTGAGGATGAGGAGGGGCTTAGATTCACTGCACCAGGCTTAGAGAATATCCTGGAAATCACCTGCTTTTAGAAACAGAGGTGTCTCGAAGGTCTGGGTTGCTGTTCAGAGTGGGTGTGTTCACCTGGCAGTGGGGAGCACTGGTGACGTGTCAGTGCTGTGGCAAACTGGCACCAGCAGCTTGGGGTGTGGGTCCAGTCAGAGCTTTTCGGGACCACTCCTTTCACTCTGCATGTCAAAACTTTTTACACCAAGATCCACTGTATTAACAGTGAGACTTTAATGCCAGGAAGTGGATGTGGTCACGTTCAAAAGCGACTGTCTAAGGTGACATGGAGAGAGGGGAGCTCGCCTCTGTCAGAGGTTTGCTCTTCCCTGGTCTTCTGCAGTGGAAATCAAGATTGTGCTAAATGTAAGCCCCAGCTGTCAACACATCTGTACTTTGGTCTGTTCAGAGAATCACGCAGTTACCGACTGGTTTGGGCTAAAGGGACCTTGAGAGCTGCCCCAGCGCAGC
>NW_010421879.1:6115-6342 GCF_000710305.1 Buceros rhinoceros silvestris | reverse complement strand
ACCGTCACCGTCAACAAGCAGCAGTACGAGAGCAGGGGAGCCTCCATCCACGCCCTCAGCCTCCACATGCAGGACTTCGTCAAGATCCTGGGTGAGTGTGGGCACCCCAGCGCTTGCGCAGCCTCCCTCGCTGAGCCCGGCGGCTGCACCTCGGGGCAGCGGGGAGCGCTGCATCCAGTCCGCCTCGGCACCCCAGGCACGGGGGGACCACCCTGCTGTCCCTGCGC
>NW_010421879.1:3901-6017 GCF_000710305.1 Buceros rhinoceros silvestris | reverse complement strand
CACCCCAGGCATGGGGTGACCACCCTGCTGTCCCTGCGCCACAGCCCTCTTGTGCCCTGGAAGAGAAAGGGACAGGGTGGCCCAGTAAGCCAGGAATCCTGGTAGAACTGGGGAGGGGGGCCAAGATTTGTTCACAAGTTCCTACCAGTTTGTCCCAGGCAGCAGCAACTCCATGGGATGCCCCAACAAATAGGACCTGGCTGGGGTCCCAGCACCCTGGGGTCTGGTGCTCCCAGATGCTCCTCCAGGAGTGTCTTTGCTCGCATCTCCGCTGCGGCCGTGGTTGGCGCTGGCCTTCCCCAGCAGCCAGCCCACCCGGGAGGTGTGCCAGCCCAGTGGGGCCACGGCCCCTCTGCTCCCCGCAGGGCTCAAGCACCGGCGCGAGGTGGCAGGGAAGAGTGCCATATTCAGCGGGGAGCACTTTGTCCTGGAAGAGACCGACTGGTACCTGCTCAACCTCTTCCGGCTCTGGTGGCATTATGGCATCAGCTTCCTGCGCCTGCAGATGTGGGTGGAGGAGGTGATGGAGAAGTTCATGAGGTAGGAGAGCCCACAGGCCAGGAAGGACGCAGGGGGTCTTCCCCCGCCCCAGGGCATCACCAGGTGATCTGTGCTCCTGTCCCCTCCAGGATCTACAAGTACCAGGCGCATGGCTACGCCTTCTCCAGCCTGGAGGAGCTGCTGCGCTCACTGGGGGGTGATGCTTTCGTCAACATGACACAGCGCTCGGTGGCCGAGTCCTTGCTGGAGGTGGGCATCACGCAGCGCTTTGTGGATGATGTCATTGCAGCCGTCCTGCGCTCCAGCTACGGGCAGTCAGTGCTAGTGCCCGCCTTCGCAGGTGAAACTGGGGACCCCATCTCCTTCCCAGTGTCCCTTCTGTGGGCAGGCTGTTGAGCCACTCTCCTCTTCCTCTCTGCAGGAGCCATGTCGCTGGTGGGGGCCCAGGGCAGCACCTGGGCGGTGGAAGGAGGCAACAAGCTGGTGTGTTCAGGTCTGCTGAAGCTGACCAAAGCCAATGTCATCCCGGCCAGGGTGACGGGCGTATCTCTGCACAGCTCAGGTGAGCCTGAGCTCTAGGTGCTGCTGCCATGGGTCTGGGCACAGCAGGGTGGGAGGTTGGTGGCAGCAGCATGGGGATGTACACTGATGTGTACTGGAAATCCAGGGAATGGAGGCCATGCTAGGAAAAAGGGGGCCAGGGTGATACTTCTTGGGGCTGAGGGCCTCTCCTAACTGTCCACTATCTCTTTTCAGAGGGGAGAGCCCTGTACCAGGTGCACTATGAGGGTAGCGAAGGCCAGGCCTCAGCTTTCTACGACATGGTGGTTGTGACAACTCCCCTGCACCCCAGCAGGAGCAACTTCACCTTCGAGAACTTCGAGCCACCCATCGCCGACTTCCCTGGAGCCTTCCAGCCCTCTGTCACCTCTGTGGTGCACGGCTACCTCAACTCCTCCTACTTTGGCTTCCCAGACCCCAAGCTCTTTCCCGTTGCCAGCATTCTCACCACCGACACCCCTGACCTCTTCTTCAATGCCATGGACAACATCTGTCCTGTCAACATCTCGGCAGCTTTCCGTCGCAAGCAGCCCCAGGAGGCCGCGGTGTGGCGTGTCTTCTCCCAGCAGCCGCTGGACAAGCAGCAGCTGAAGACCCTCTTCAGGTCCTACTATTCGGTGCAGGTGACAGAGTGGCAGGCATATCCCCGCTACGATGCCGCTAAGTCCCTCCCGCCCATTGTGCTCCACGAAAACCTCTTTTACCTCAGTGGTGTGGAGTGGGTGGCCAGCTCCATGGAGATGATAGCGGTGGCGGCCAAAAACGTGGCCCTGCTGGCTTACAACCGCTGGCATCAGGACCTGGAGAAAATCGACCAGAAGGACTTGATGCACAAGGTGAAGACTGAGCTGTGACACCCCAGGCAGGCGGTGGGCTGGGAGTTCCTGTGTGTGGTAGCCTGGGGAGTATTTATTGCCTTGGGGACACCAAGGGGTTTGGGGCTGGGGGAGAAGGGACAGGCTGTGTCCTGGATGACTTCAATGTGCGTCGCCTTCAGGAATACAGTCCCTGCCCAGTGCTGATGTGTGCCTCAGTTTCCCTGTTCCTTCTCCCC
>NW_010421879.1:3229-3635 GCF_000710305.1 Buceros rhinoceros silvestris | reverse complement strand
TGGCTGACTTTTGCGGCAGTTGGGTCCCCCCAGGGTGAGCTGCCTGGCTCCTGCTGCAGCCTTCCTGGCTTTGCCCCTGGGAAACTGGGTGGTGGGGCTGGTCCTGGCTGGGGCAGGAGGTCCCACGGCCATGTGTGGAGTGTAGGTCCTCTCTCTGGCCCAATGCCCTGGGGGTGGGCATGCAGGGTGGGCTGTCACAGGTCCTGTCCTCTCCTGCAGGGAGAGCTGCCCGTTGCTGGGTGCTCCCCTGTTTCCAAGGGTGTTCAGGCTTCCCTGAGCCTGGGGCTCGGTTATGTTCTGGGGGGCAGAAGAGCCTTGCTGGGAGAAAGCTGGGCAGCACCCAACCCAGGGTGGGAAGGGCTGGCGGGGCAGCACCCAACCCAGGGTGGGCAGGGCTGTGGGGCGG
>NW_010421879.1:2448-2929 GCF_000710305.1 Buceros rhinoceros silvestris | reverse complement strand
CCCAGAGGTGAGGGGGCTCAGGATAGTGTCTTGCTGCAAGGCCAGCCGCGGGACTGTGTAGCTGGGTGACGTGCAGGGGCACCCGTGCTGGGTGTCCCCACAGCAGCTGCTTGAGCTGAGGCTGATGGAGTCCTCAGGGGAATTTGGAGAGCTCTTGGAGCTGCCACCGCCTTGCACAGGGGCACTCCTCACCCTGATGTTCAGCCAGGTGACTGTCTTCCAGAGGGCTGGGCAAGCTCGGGAAGCAAGAGCAAGCTGGTTTGATGCTTTACAGGTAGCTGCGGGGTTTAGCTTTGCAACTCAGAAGATGCAGGTGCAACCCACAGCAATGGTCTCCATGACCATCTGGTACTTCTTGTGACACTTCTTCACGGAGGGCTTGTGCCCTGCCTCGCCTGGCACCTGACAGAGCAGCCGGCGGACGGGCAGCCGGCTGTCGATGGCAACGCCGGCCATGGTGCGGGCCTCCTGCATCGTGGAG
>NW_010421879.1:0-2355 GCF_000710305.1 Buceros rhinoceros silvestris | reverse complement strand
CCGGGACGGAGCAGCCGGCGGACGGGCAGCCGGCTGTAGATGGGAATGCTGGCCATGGTGCGGTCCTCCTGCATCGTGAAGGGGTTGATGCAGCCAGTGCAGAGGCATCGGGCCTCGGGGATGTCTGCTGGGATCCGCGTTGCATCGTGGTTTATGCTGGAGGAGAGGGAAAGCAAGACGAGGCTGGGGAGACAGTGAGATGGGGGGCAGCGGGGGGCTGGGGACAGGGCAAAATGGGGTGCTGCCTCCTATCGCACTCCCCAGCAGCTGCTGCAGCCCCATGACGCTGGAGCCACAGCGTTTGCTGGCACAGAGCCACCTCACATGTCTCTGAGGTCCCTGCCCCAAGCTCACCTGTAGGCCCAGGGTGACAGGCTCCTCCGGTTGGACCTCCAGAGCCTCAAGTTGACCTGGCACTTGGTGTCACCCGGCTCAGAGCTGTTCCTCAGCTGGCGCACCATGTCCTGGATGCTGCGCTCGTAGTCTGCCATGGTGGTATAGGGGTCATCCAGGGCCCAGGCGAGGGCAGGGGTGGCTGTGGGGGGCCGTGCCAGGCCCCTTCTCCTGCCCTTTGCTGCCTTGCTTTGGTCTTTCGCTTCAGGGACCAGGACCATGGCAAAGGTGAAGATGCAGAGGAGAAGCTGAGGAGAAAGGAGGATGGTGTGTGGCTGCCCAGGCAACAGGGCTGGTGTGGAATGGGAACTCTCCCACCTCCCACGGGTCACCAGCTGATGGCAGGACTACACTGACTTGGGGGTGGCACATGCAATGCCCGAAGGGCAACGCTGGCCTGAGGACAAGACCCATGGAAGCACACGAGGGCACTTTGCAGGGATGGTGGGCACATGGTTGTGGTGAGCCCCTAGCACAAACCCCAGCTGATGTGTGTGGCTGCAAATCCCCTCGCTCTGATTGTAGCTGACAATTTGCATTGCCCAAGGTGCCCCTGCCTGTGCTGCCCCAGCTGTGCCTGGTCCCTGCCCTGCGCACCCCAAGGCGCTGCATGCTGGGAGGGATGGGTGCACCCTCAGCTCAGGCTGTACCTGGGTAGCCTCTGGTTTAAAAGGAGCTTTAGCGATGAGACAGTCAAGAATGAGATCTTTATCCAAACCCTCCCTCCCTCCCTCTGTGCTCTGAGGACGGTGAGAGAGAAAAGATGCTTTTTCCTTTCCTTCTCCCTCCGGCCTCGCAGGGCCAAGCTCCCTTGTGCTGACACCCGGCAGGCTGCCCAGCAGTGAACAAAGTTGCTTTCTGTAGTCCTGCTCCCTGCTATTCATGTCCCTGCAGCCGGCCACAGGCAGCCCCGCACCCTGCCCGCCGTCCTGCAGCCCTTCCCGTGGGGGTGTGGTGCCCTGGCACAGGAACCGTTCGCCGGGGCTGCTCTCCCCCTCCAGTCCAGTCCAGTGCCGGACTGTCCACTCAGGCTGTTGTGGCTTTGATCTCGGAGGCTGTTCATCCTCGCCGTGCCAGGCGTGAGAGCGATGGGCCTGGCAGACTACAGCATGCATCTCCAAAGCAAACAAACCCAGGTAGCCACCCGTAAGCAAGCGTGCAACTAATTTAATGTAAGGAAAGAAGGAAAATGAGGAGCAAGCCCTCTGCAGTCACCTACCAGGTTTGGAGCCCGCTCCATTGCCGCGGAGGGGCTGTCGGCTGCCGTCCTGCAGTGTGGCTCTCACTGGTGAGCCAAGGAGCTAAAAAGGGAAAGCCCCAGCCCCTGGCTCCGCTCTGCCGGAGGTGTGTCTGGTCCCTGAGGTGCCAGCAGGGCAAGGGGCCAGCTGGTCTGAGACTCAGCCACACGCTGGCTCCACCTGAGCCTGTGGCTGTGGCTGGTGGCAGGTCCCCTCGGGATCAGGCAGCCTGGAGGGGCTCGCTGAGGAATACCCTGCCCTGGGGAGGGGGTTTGGGCTCTGGTGGTACCACCAGCATGGTCCAGCTGGGGTAGGAGGAATGTGCTGCTGGAGCAGGGGCTCGTGGGAGGGTCAGGAGTAGGCTGTGTCCTGCGCTGGCAGCGAGGTGTGCTGGCAGCCTGTCCCTGTGGGGACAACTGAGGGCCTGCCATCATCGGAGTGCCACCACCAGCTCTGCTGTCTCCAGGAGCCAACAGACCCTTCTGCCCACTGGTGAGGTGATGGCACCCATCACTTCCTGCACCCCCGGTCTGTCTGTCCTCAAATCTGTCCCCAAGCCCTGGCAGTGGGGACACACCAGCTCTCCACAGCTGGCCTTGGGGCTGAGCCCCAGAGCTGCAGGGTTGCGGGTGCTGGTGGTGGGGTGCTGCCCTCGCCCATGCGGTGCTGCTCTGCCTTCCCAGGGCCAAGCATTGGCATGCAGGATGCTGCGGTGGGGGAAACG
>NW_010421878.1:1231-1483 GCF_000710305.1 Buceros rhinoceros silvestris | reverse complement strand
AGAGAGGAGGGTGTCAGAGCCATCATGGGATGGCGAAGATTGGCCCAGCGAGGCTAGTAACAGGACAGGAAGAAATGATGTGACATGCCATTGACTTTGGAGCTCTGCATTAAGGCCATGAGCTGATGGAGAGAGCCTGGCACAGCCAGCATGATCTGAACTGACCATGGGAGACTTGTGAGCATGATGGAAGAAACCTCTGCCCACAGCAAACCGAGTGAGAAGGTGACAAGCGTCACAGCGGCATGAGGC
>NW_010421878.1:0-341 GCF_000710305.1 Buceros rhinoceros silvestris | reverse complement strand
TCAGTGCTGTCTGTGTGGTGGCAGGGCTCTATGGGACACGTCCCTGTGCGGCCCCCTGTCACCAAGGGGATGGGTTCCGGAACACACCCGTGCTGTGAGGTCACCTGGCCAAGGGTCTAGGGGACACATCCCTGTGCAGCCCCCTGTCGCCAAGGGAATGGGTTCGGGACCACACCCACACTGCAATGTCACAGGGCCAGGGCCTGTGGAGGCTCCTGCAGAGGCCTCCAAAATAGGCTTTCATGCCCCAATCTCATCTCTTGCCCCATGTCCTTCCCCTATAGCCGGTGCCAAGGCCATGGCTCCACCGCAAGGGATCTTCTTTCCCTCGAAGAAGATCT
>NW_010421877.1:50870-58328 GCF_000710305.1 Buceros rhinoceros silvestris | reverse complement strand
AATACAATCTATAAATACATATACTATTATAAATATAAATCTATACCCAATCTATTACACAGGTGGATAGTCAGAAAGATAAAAAATGCCACAATTTAACAGAAGACGCAGAAAATATTACATGCTTTGAGTTTTCTGTATCTTAGCAGCATTATCAAAGCTGGAATGAAGGACGTTAATGTAGACTAAAGGTGACGGTATTCTTTTTGTGAAGCCAAGCGTTTGTGAGGTAAGTTAAGAAGTTAAGTAAGAGAGGGTTGATAGGGAAAATACCACAGTGAGGATATTTGGATACAGATCGAGCTATATATTATACATGTCTATTAACACTATCTACACGTGGGTTGGGGTTTTTAAATTATTTTTTAGTTTAGTTTGGTTTAGCAAATTCAATTTATTGTCTTGCTTAAAATTTTATTTTTGCTTGACAAAGAGAGGAACTCTCATAGGAATTTGCTGTCCCCTTGCTGCATCTTGTGTAAGTACTCTGGAAGAATAGGAATTAATGAGCTAAGCAGCTTGTGGGAGTATCAGTGGCAAGACAAAGTAAGGAAACGATGCAGGGTATTTAAAGCTGTTGTTTCTTCTCACATGGTAAGACTTTTTAGCATCCCTAATGCTAAAAATGCTAGGACTTGCGCTAGGACAGTCAGCCTTTTGTGCAGGAATCCTTCTAAAGCAGGAATCGCAACTGGTGTTTTAACTTCACAAAGTCGCATTCAGCACTGCTTACATTTGTATTTTGACATCAATTTATTACAGCCGTAAACAAACCACAAGTGGATCTCTATCTACCGTGCCTTGCCTCTGTCATACAGGATTACTTGACCACAAAGTACCGAACTTTTTACATAATACAGTTAAGCAAAAGCTTTGGAAATACAAGAAAGGGAGCAATAATTTAGGGATGAATTTTGAACAGCCTAAATTGCAAAGGGTGAATTAGAGCCTGAACACAATGCAGTTCCCACTGCACAGGTAAATACTCTCTGGCCAAGCAGGCAGCAGTGGACACTGGTTTGCAAGGGTTTGGATTTGTGTGGGACAGGAGAAAACTTGCACAAGGCAGGCAACAAAACGTTCCGTTAAAGGAGAAAAAAATGCAGACCTTAACAGGGCTGGGCACACATATCATATGAGCACAAACCGAGAGAACTGGCTACAGACCCTGATCTTGCCAACACTTACAAACATGCCCAACCTTATCCTTAGTGGTGTTTCTGCAGAATGCAATAGAAGTCTCTCTGGGGAATGCAATTACACATGCGCTTGATTGTTTGGAGTATCTGGGCTTAACGTGGCATTATTCAGTGGCCAGCTCCTACCTCTTATACCTGAATTTGTTTAATATATGTATTAAGACCCTCTTAAAGATGTTTATAGTGGTGTAAGTGTGCCTTGATTCTACTAGTGATGAATTGGTGGCTTAATGCCTGTGAATGAAATTTGTAGGAATCGGCTTCTGAATTGTCCCTGCAAATAGCTGTGGTGTAGCAGTTACCATCAAGGGTAATTCCACTGACTGACCTGAAAAAAATTGCTATAGTGATATAATAAATTATTTTGTTGGCTACTGGAATAATGAAACATAGCACAGAGAAAAGCAGCAACTTATAAAAAAACAGATGAGATTTTCTATTTCTTGCAGTGATGTCTCACACACAATGAAATATGGGTATTTCATCCCAGCTTGTAAAGTGCACATATGATGCCACCAAGAATGAGATGCGAGATGGGTAGCATGATGCGGTGGAAATGTGGACAGGACTACACAGGTGTATGGTGTCTAACTTCCCTCCATTTTGGGGAAGAGGAAGTGCCTAAACACCCCCAGGGATCTCGTCTTTCATCTCTGTTAACTGGGGGAAGGTTATTCACACTGGAAGCAGGGAAACTGGCTGCAGCTCCGTTTATGCAACGCAGGGAAGTTGTGAGGAAAGATGAAATAACACATATTCACTCAATATCTTTAACCTGGGCATCTAACTACTTGAGTCATAAGACACTGAAAAAATTCCCAAGGACTCTCCATCCTCTTTAGGACCGCCAGGTAGTAACGGTGGTCAGAAACCTGTCTCATTCTTCCTGGGCAGAAGCTGAGAGCCTTTTTCTTTTCGGGTAGGGCAGAGCAAACCGTGCTCTTGTCAAAATATTTTAGAAGGTAGACATTACTATTTTGAGGATGTGGGGAATGATTTGCCTGAATAGTGGCATGTTATCAGAGGCATAGATGGCAAGGACATGGACCTACATAAGAAGAGAGCTATCTTATCATTCCATTTCCCTCATCCTTCAGAAAGAGTAACCCGGGGAGCCACATCTCTCTTGGCTCAAACTACCGACTGGTGACAGCAATGGGCAGGAAGTGGGCTACACCCCGGGAAGGACAATTTTCGACAGGCTAAGCTGTGAATTTGCATCCAGCATTAACCCAGCTTTGCACTTCCTCCTAGAGTTTTGCTGGGTGAGGGAATGAGTCAAACCAACAGCCAAAGGAGAGGCTCAGACTGGACTAAGCCCCAGCAGATTGAGTGCTGAAACGTGATTTGGCTGACTCTTCCTACCAGCATGGATGGAATCTCAATGCTCAGCAACGCAGTGTGCTCAAGTGTGTGACCAATGTAGCACCTCGCCAGTGCCACCACCTCTGGAGACATCTCTCAATACCCTTTCTCCCCCTTTCCTGAAGGGGTAGATTCAGTAACCATGAAGGCACTGCAGCAGTCTGTGTGGCTTCTCCCCTTCCCCTATCCTGCTTAGTCAGGCTGGCTTAGCTTTGGTAGGAGTTGCGTTAAGGACCAAAGCCAAGGCTGGGCTCATTCTTGTGCTCACCTGCTGCAGGTGTGTGTCAGCGTGCAGGTGTGCAGTGTGTGCTTGTTGCTAGCGCCCAGAGCCAGGGGCCACAGAGCCAGGCAGAAAGCAAGGGGTGCCTGTCTTCTCCTCTGCTTCATGAGAAGCATCCCAATCTGGCCTGAGAAATACTTGCTAGAATATTGCCGGTGAGACAGTTTTCTCCTTGGTCTTACATGGCTGTTGATAAACATGTGACTAGGAGCAGAGACCGGGTTAAAGTTTCCACTGCAAAAATACCTTGCGGTGGTTTGTCTTGTGTACGCTTCCCATACCTGTGGACCAGATGTGTGAAATGCACCACTGTGCAGTTAGGATGCAATCCATTTTGCCTTCCTCAAAGTGGAATTTGGTACTTTGCGCACAATAAGCAGGGAGAGGCTATCTGGAGGTGCAGAAGAAGCAGGGTCATGTCTAGAGCCAAGGCAGCATCCAGTCCTATCTGCTCAGCACTCAAATCCTGGGGAATTTAGTCCTTGCCACTGCGTTACTGGCTGGAGATCAGTGAGAGAGAGAGATTGCAGAGAAGGGCAACTAGAATGATTAAAGGTCTGGAAGGAACTACCTATAAGGAAAGATTAAAGGAATTCAATGCATAGATGCAATTTGGGGCAAAAGGGAAGCCAAGGGGACAGCGTGACTGTGGTTAACAAGTACATGAAAGACAACTATGGAGAGGAAGGGGAGGGTTTCATTAGTTAAAAATGATAAGAAGTAACAGATGCCAACTGAAGTAAAACTAGTTCAGTTTCAAGAGCAGGGGCAACGTTGATCCTAAGATCAAATAGGTGGGGCAATACACTCCCAGGGAAGCTACAGATTCAACAACACTTGAACTTTTCAAGTCAGAGCTTGACAAGCACCTTGGAGGGGAAAGTTTAAGAAATACTAGAAGTGAAGCCAAGAAGTGCTGGGATGTACTGCATGACCTAGAAGCCCAGATGATTTCGAGGCCATTCTAGAGGGCTGCAGAAAACAAACACACACAAACATTCAGAGGTTTTGGATTATTTTTTTCTCCACAGAGTTCAAAATTAAAAGGGGAGGTGGGATGGCTAAAGCAAGGAAAATTAGTCATTTAATATGATTTTACTGTGGCTAATCCCTGGAGGAGAAGCCAATTATTTGAAATACTTGGGAGTATGGGGTGGAGAAGGGAATGGAAATTGTTGAAAAGCTGCCATCTGGTATAAGTACTTGCTGGTTTGGAGACTTAAAATATACACATTGTGCGCCATTATACTATGCTCATTACATGCCTAGATTAATGCAGATAACATCACCCACACCTAGTATTTTCCATGGCATTTTATGTACTCAGGTTCACATCATAAGAACCTCCAGCGCTAATTGTAACATTTGGGCTTTTGATCTTCTGCTCTGGTATGAACACTCCAGTTGCCTTGTACCAGAAAATGGGGAAAAAATTAAAAATAGAAAAAAAGTCTGGCTTGTTTGGTTCCAGGACATTTAGAAGGAGCAGTAAATCTGACCTGCCTGGACAGCAGTGAACAACTCTGGCATAAGAAAGATTCTGCAGATGGCACAGAATTAATATAATTACTCTATTTCCCCCTCCAGCCCCTCTGAGAGCACGGGCATGCAGACAGGGCAGGAACTGCAGCTCAGCTGCCAGCCAGCCCTGAGTGCTCTGGACAGCCCAATTAATTTTGAGGAAACCTTGATGATATTTTGATTTATGCTAGGAGCTGTGCAGGTAGATTTCCCTCCTGTGCCCCAGAGTTTGCTCCTGCAGTTAGTGGTAACTGACCAGAGAGAGATTCAGGTCACTGAGTGTACTCACTCTAGGAAAAATTAATTCACTATAGTCACGGTGCTAATAGGCAAAACGTAACGGTACCTTTCGCACTGCATCTGATCCAAATTACTTGGTATGGGTTTACCTTTCTCAGGGTCAGTTTGCTTGGTTTTCATTCAAAATTAAGTATGAATTATAAATTATTGCAGAAGTTCCAATAAGGTTATAAGCAGGAGATTGAAAGCCTCTCTGTTCTTGGGGCAAATCTCCTTCCCTGGGCAACCCCTTTGCATTTTACTGCTGACCTGGGAAGTTCTGGGACACCATCCGTGGCCTCTTGACAGGGAGGCTCTCCCTCTGCCAGTAAAGAAACCTCAGTTACAGGAGAGTTTTATGTTATAAACATTGCTTTTCAGCAAATAAATGAGAGACATCAAAACTTTGTACAGAAGCCTGAATCTCTGCTAACTTTGGCCCAAATCTGAGACAGTGAAATTAAGACAGAAAGGTTTTTAAATCCCTAAATGTCCTTCCATTATCCCTCTCATAAGCGAGTTGTTATTCAGGTCAACAAGATGCAGAGATGCTTCGATCCTAAGGGAAAAGTGCTCCTGACAGCATAACAAAAAGCGAGAAAGATGAGGCTCCCTCCCTCCCTGGCTTGGAAGAAGAAAAGTTGTGGTCCTGCAACACTTTGGTCTGGAGTTAACAGCTAGGAGAAATAAGGATGCTAACTGCACCCTTTTTCTTCTTCCTACATTACTTTCACCATTTAGACACCGTGACAGACTATAAAAATGGAACAGGAAGTGTTCAGAAGAAAATGATGACGTTATTCCCAGTATGTCATTGTGCTGCTTGTATGAGCAGGTGATACCCTAGGGAAGGCACTCAGTGAAGAAGGGATGGCTTCCCTGCACCTCCTGTCCCTTCCTGCACTTCCTCTCCTGTTTTTAAGGGTCAGGATGGGTTTTGTGTCTCTCTCTCTTTTCCCCTTGTTCCATCACCCATCCAAGGATGATGGGATAATGCTGGTAGCTTGTTCACTGCCATCCTGGGAGCACTCCACACTGTGAGTTTGCAGAGCTGCTCAACAAACTGACAGCAAAGTACCGACTGGAGTCTCTTTCCCAGAGAAGCTGCAGGGGGGATGCAGTGAGAGGTTACTGCAGCTTAAACTTCAGTTTGACTGGATGAGGCAGAAACTGCCTTTCAGTCTTGAATCCGGTTTGCTACTTCAAATACAGCACATGGTATGAAATAGAACTAGTTTGCTTTGATATTTTTGCAGCCCTCCACGAAAGGCAAACGGTACTCTTGCCATGAAAGGCTCAGAAGGAGTTGCAGTGGTTAGAGAGTAGTTCTCTGGGGATCAAATGTTACTGTCCCAACCCAGAGACACCCCTTACCCACAGCTAACACAAAACTTCCCAGCATGAATCTCAGTGTCATTAGGAGTAGTAAATCCCAGACACCTCTTTTCTGTAGAAGGCACAGAGAGATCTGGTTACAAGCTGCTCCTTGCCCTGAACTAGTCTTCTCCCAGCATCTGTCTCAGAGGATGGGGCTGGTTGCAGCTGCACAAGGCCCCACCAGTGCCCTCAGCACCCAGGTAAGCCTGTTTCACATCAGTCTGCTCTTCGCTGTCTGGCACACTTTATGTTTAACCCTGCTCAGCACAGCCATGACTTCATGCACACAGTGATGACTTCATGCAGGAGTGAGTTTTGCTTCTGAGCTATTAGCAGAGATCATGCTTGGAACTTTCACTGCAACATCCCTTGATCCAACCAGGGATGGAGGAAGAAAAGCCCGACTGAAATACGAAGGCCCTTTTAACCACACTCAGCACCACTAATGTGTTCTGACAGCCACAGACAAAGCCACAAGCTAATCTCCTAAATTGTTTCTTCTCCGCTTAACATCCCACCTGTGCCTGGCTGTGTCTGTGCTTAGCAGGTCTGAGCCAGGGTATGCTGTGACACCCTGTACCAGCTGCCCTGTACCCAGCAGAGAGCAGCCTCCCTGTATAGCCCGGCTCATCAGGTGTGGGATGCATGGACTAGCAATTAGAAAAGTTTCAGGAATACAGATTGTCGGACTCTTTTGTTATAATTATATAGTGATATAGTTTAGTTATATAATGACAGTAATAAGAAGAGAAAATATCTGGATAATTCTGAGCATGGTTAACTAAAAGGACTCCAGCTAAAAAGCCACATACTCCTAATGTGGCACTAGCATTTGCCACATACACATGTGTAAGCTGCTGCTGAGCTTCACCTGGTAAGATACATTCACAGTTTTTAGGCTGAGTATGTGCTTACAGGACAATGTCTAGGAAAGAGCAGGACACACTAGGGCTGGTCTTATCTGCGTGTAGGGTTATAACTCTTCTTTTGGTTTGATAATAAGAATTTACTAGAAAAATCTAGTACAAGGGTGTATATGACACGGTAAACATAGGACACACACAGCCTGTGTTTTAGGTTCTATCTGTGTTAATGATGCTTCAGTATCATCTGCTCAGGACTGTGTGTCGATGCTGAATGTCACTTGCTTTTAGTGATTCTGTAGTGAAAGGACCTGATGGTCTCACTGGCAAAGCAATGCCTGCGCTGACCAACCGACGGCAATGTCTGTGTATAATAGATCTTTCCATGTATGTCTTCCCCGGTTGCCCTGAGGTTTGTAAATGACAAACGCAGCTAAATCTATTGCCTGTCTCTAAAATCTTACATTGCTAATGCCACAGTGGCACAATCAGGGCAAGCAGGAGATCTGCAGGCTGAATTCTGCACTTCTTTTAAAACACGCCCCCCCACCCCCCCCACTTCAAACACGAGACA